>NC_092339.1:276281250-276586875 GCF_046630445.1 Rutidosis leptorrhynchoides | reverse complement strand
TATTAATAATAATAATAATAATACTTTTAATAATAAAAATACTAATAATAATAATAATATTAATACTGATAACAATGATAATAATTATTAATAATAATGTTAATAATAATATTATTAATGATAATTGTGTTATTTTTATATTAATAATAATAATAATGATAATTATAATATAAATAATAATTTTAATGATAATGGTAATAATATTATTTAATGATAATACTAGTAATAATATTAATATAACAAATTACATGTATCAAATTACATATCTATATATTATATTTATTTATATATATATGAGTGTACATATTTATTCACAAATAACTGTTCGTGAATCGTCGAAAATAGTCGGAGGGTAATTGCATATATGAACATGGTTCAAAATTTTTGAGACTTCATCATTACAGACTTTGATTATCGTTTCGAAATCATAAATAAATTAAGTTTAAATTTGATCAGAAATTTTCGGATCGTCACATCCACATCAAATCTCGATAAGTTCCTCAGCCACATAGGATCTAAAATCCTCACATTGTCGAACTATATGCTTCCATCTTCCTTTTCAATTGCAGTCAAGATCACTGCTTCTTTCGGTAACTCATCATAGAACCACCATCTGAAGTTTTTGCATATATCTTTGGGTAAGGGCATCAATGGAGATTGCTTCATGTACTTGGCTGGACGGAATTTAACAACGCGTACAGGTCCACCTTTAGAATTTCTCTTTGTCGGGTGCATGGAAAACCTGGCGGCTGTTGACTTAAAGATATCCCATTTCCCTGTCTTATACTCATATCTGAGTTTTCTTTGAAACCACCTGGAAAGGTCACTATCTTCAGTGTTTAACATCTTCAGCTTAGCAAGTTGCATGATCTTGAAGTAAGGTAGAGTTTTGAAGTGACTAGGACGTGCCATGTAATCAACTCCTCCTGCCCTCTTGATTGCGAAACAATTGATCTCCTTGAAGTAACCCCAGCTAAAAAATTTACCCTTGGAATACTTCTTGGTTCTCTTTCCCCTTTCGTAGAAACTAACAAACTTCGGCTCGAGTTCTGGCTTATTCAACTGATCAGGGTTAACGACGTTCTGTTTCCACCAACTCTGATGAATCTCGTCTTCTTCAACGTTTCTGTTAACTTTAACCCTATCACGTTTGAACCATTCATTAATCTCATTCCATGCTTCGGCTTTAGCTTGCTCGACTCAGAGTTTCTTCTTCTTCAGCTCAATCTCTTTTCTTTCTTTCTCAACGAGCAGTTTCTCATGTCGGATTTTCTTATTCCTTTCCATTAACTCATCAACTTCCTTGATTTGTTCCTTGTATACCTTCCTTGCTTCTTCTAAATCATTCAATCTCTTTGTTTTCACCTCACTACTCAAATTGAAGAAGTCACTTAAAGTGTTGAGTGGCAGATTTGAGTATGGCTTAAGCGAAGGCATAACAATCTTAACTTCTTCTTTTTCTTCTTTATCAGATTCTGTTACCAATTCATCTTCAGATTCAATAATCACATCCTCTTTCACACTATCCTTACCAACAGAATCTTCACTCTTCTCATCCGTAAACAAATTATTGAAATCACTTAAGTTGATATTTTGGATTGATTCGGGAGGGATATTGGCAAATGACTCTTCTTGTGGAGCCTTGTTCTCAGCTTCAGCTGTCTCTGCATCCTCTGTATCATTTTCACTATCGTTTGCCAGAGCAGCAAGCTGTTCCATTGAGAAATCACTTTGTGGAACGTCCCCCTTTTCTGCATCATTAAAAACATTTGAATAATTCATATAATATTCAGCAGTAAAGACCTCACCATATTCATTAAAGCTTCGAATAGGTATCACTGACAGAATCTCAAAAGAGGGTCCTCCAGTTCCAGCATCTTCTTCATCGTCTTTCTCGTCATCACCACCCAAATCAGAGGAATATTCTTCTCCTCTCTCGTTAATCAACTTTGTTTTACCAGAGGTAAGCGATTCGATCTTATTGGTCAACTCCTTTAACGTCTCCTTATTCTCACTCTTAATCGCCAACACCTTCTTCTTCTTCAACTTCTCCGTTCTACCCTTCTGACGGTCCAATCTATTCGATAACCTCTTGTTTTCCTCTACTAACGACTCAATCTTAGCTTCATTGATCATCTTCTCCTCAATGGCTTGATTCTCTAGATTGGTTATTTTCGTGATCAAAGACAACAGTAGATTTTGCTGTGTCTTGAATTCGGCTGATGTGACCTGAGGTGCTGTGGTGGCAGGTCTCGGTGAGGTAACAGCGGCTCTTACATCCTTCATGAAACCGGATGGTTGTTTATGAGCTTGTTGTTTCGAACCTCCCTGAGATGACTTTTGAGATGAGTCAAAATGATATTCCGTTCTTTTCTCCTTCTTCTTGGGCTATTCTGAAGTCATCGCTTCCTTCCCTTTCCTCTTCCTCTGAATCAAACTAACATCTTCCTCTATCGCTTCATCATCTCCTTCAATAATTTCATCATCAACATTACCTCCTCCTTGAACTTCACCGGTAGCTCTCTGATTATCACCTTTACCTTCCTCCTCATCAGTAACTTCATAGTTAGAGTCGAAATCCTCGTTTCTCCATGCATTACCAGCCGGACATCGATAATTCTCCTTAATCAGATGGCATACAAGCTTTCTGTTAAAGTCAGGTTTCAAACCCTCGTTTCTTGTTTCCTCCATTCTTCAAAAAGTTATCGGATTCATTGCCTTAAGGTGAATAATATCCTCTTCAAGCTTCGGTAGATCAGGTGCAGCATCATTAATAATCATTTGAAGAAAATGGGCGTAAATAAGATATCTCTGAGTAGAACTGAAAAGATTCGCTTTGAAGTAATAGAAGACGAATCCTGAGAAATCATATGGAGCTTTTAGAACAAGTGCCACAAACATACTTTGCACTTTCTCGTTCAGCTTATCGAAACCAGCTTTACGTCCACTTAAACAATGCATAATCACATGAGCAAGATATTGAAATTGTGGAGGCAGGAGCGTCTTCATCAGTTCAGATTTTCCAGCAATATACCCAGAATTAGCACATCTTTTAAAGCATCCGTGAATTCATATGGGCACAGTTCTCATCATTAAAGCCCAAAATCCTTCTTATCACAGTCTTAGACATAATGATCTCATGCCCTTGAATGGTACTGACTATCTTAGTCTCATCTACTGATACATCAAGTATAGCATTTCTCCAGAATTCTCTCTGATGGCTGTAGTATGCCATGCATGGAGTAGAAATAGCTGTATGTATCCTTGAACGCTAAAGGAAAGCTACAATCTCTGTAAAATGATCACCTCTCTCGAGAGTAGTATCATATAGAGCAACTTGATTGTTCAGATCACCTTTCTCTAGGATAATTTCTGGTTGAGCAGGTTGGTTAACAGGATTCACTCGAGGATTTTCTTGTTGCTCCCCTGTACTTCTGGATTAACAACGGGCACATTGACTTGTTGATTAGCCATTGATGATATCTTAACAAACTGAATCATTAACAGAATTATTAGAAATACAACCCACATATCATAAAATATTCAAGCATTCACAACAAAGTGTCATAAACTTGTTAACATGATAAAATGTGCGAGTGATAATGTCACACGTGCGGCTGAGTGATCAACCGTGCGAGTGATATAGTCACTCGTGCCACTGTTGACACATTTGAGCAGTAATATGGTTTCAGACAAGGTACACGGTTGAGGTGATATGACTCGTGCGAGTGATATGACTTGTGCGGCTAATCATACGTGTCAGCTCTGTCAAGCGAGTGAGCAACTAAATAAAATTGAACAAGTGAGCTCAAAGGTTCACAAGGTTGATCATCAACCGTGTACTGACTCGTACGAGTCATGTCTCACGCGTGCGAGTGATGTCACTCAGCAATGTCTGATGAAACCGATATTAAATGCATTTTAAATCACTGAGATTACATGTTTGATCGCTTTAGGGGCTGGTTTACATCACAAAATGAAACATTAGGTTCCGATTATCACAAAACAATAACAGATATCAATCAAAACACACTTCAATTTCACAAAATTCAAGTTAAAAACCCTTAGGGTTTCGATACATTAAAACAACAAATTAACCTATGAAAACTTGATGAAATCATACCTAGTTGGTGGCGCTGTGGTCGGATTAACAAGCTTAACCAACGCTGCGGTGAAAAATTCGATTGGTGAAGGTTGATTTTTGAGAGAAAAAATGAAATAGGTGCACAAGTGTGAGCTCCTGTGCTCGTCACCCCCTATTTATACTCTCGTGATCAACCGTACGGTTGATCACACGGTTCACCATTCAATCGCGCGTCTCACAGTCACTCGTGTGTATGACCTAAATGTCTTAGGATAATTCTAGAACAGGGTCATCTGTACGGTTAACCTCATACGTGTGGTTACTCGTATGGTTCACACACCAGTCGTGCGAGTGAGCCACTTAGGCAATTTCAAATTTTCAAATTTTCACAAACTTAGGATTTTGACTCGTTTGGCAATCTGAGAGCTAACTAGCACTTTCAATTTGAGTCACAAATCACTAATCCATCAAGAAATGATCATTGACACTTAGGTATATCTAAAATCTTAACCTATAGCAAGGTTATTACTCTAAACATTCTGTTTCACATGAGTAAGTCCTACAGTGTAATGTCATCTTAACTTCACTAATACCTTAAATCATAAAAATCCTTCAAATAATCACAAGCCCTACAAACTTATATCTCATAGATTTGGTGGACAAAAATATCTTGATCTTGACAAGGCACCAGCCTTTCACCTAAAAATTAACATCCTCTTGATGTAGATTTGTTGTTGATTTTGCAACCTGCATAGTCTGAATCACTATATGCTACAAGATCAAACTTGTCTTCGTTCGAATACCAGATGCCGAGATTTGGAAAATGTAATAGATAACTAAGAATTCTTTTGGCAGCTGTAAGATGAACTGTATTCGGATTAACTTGATAACGAGCACACAGACATGTTGCGAACATAATATCTGGCCTAGATGCAGTGAGATACATGAGCGATCCGATGATTGCTCGATAGTATGTAGGATCAACAGGCTCCCCTTTACAGTCTAACGAAATACCGTGATTCACAGCTAGCGGGGTCGACACAGGACGTTCTTGAGTCATACCAAAACGTTCAAGTATATCATTTACATACTTTGCTTGATGAAGAAAAATTCCATTATCAGTCTGTTCGACTTGTAAACCAAGAAAGTAGTGTAAGAGACCCAATTTGCTCATTTCGAATTCATCCTTCATAACCTGCTCAAACTCATCAATGAGTTCCTGCTTAGTAGAATCGAAAATAATGTCGTCTACACAGATTTGGACCAAAATAATATCATCATCTTTAACCTTCGTGAACAGAGTACAATCTACCGTGCCCATTTGATAACCTTTTTCGATTTCATAACTTGACAAACGTCCATACCAAGCTCTTGGGGCTTGATGTAAACCATATAGGGCTCTTCGTAAATGGTAAACTTTGTCAGGATGAAGATGATCTTCAAAACCCGGTGGTTGATTGATATATACTCTTTCATTTAGCTTGCCATAAAGAATGCACTCTTGAGATCCATTTGAAACACTTTGAACTTCATAAATGAAGCAAAAGTTAAGAAAATGTGAATGGCTTCCAATCTAGCAACAGGATTAAAAACTTCATCATAATCGAATTTAGGATCTTGCTGATAACCTTTAGCAACTAATCTTGCTTTGTTACGGATAACATTGCCATCTTCGTCAAATTTGCACTTCCAAACCCATTTGAGATCAATTACTTTAGCATCATGCGGCTTAGTAATTAGCTTCCAAATATCTAAACGATGGAATTGTTGAATCTCTTCTTGCATTGCCATGACCCAATCAACATGCTTCAAGGCTTCCTTTGTTGTCTTTGGCTCTATTCTAGAAATATGACATGAGTACTCGTAGTATGCAGTAGCAGCTGTCATGTGAGTATTAACTTGACCATCAAACTGAACTTTCCTTCTTGTTCTAACACATGCATTTGGACCTCTAATAATATTCTCTCTATGATGATCAGCTGTAGTTCTGGGAACTGGTTGTGCGGGAACATTTATCTCATGATGTAGATTCGTAGTATCACCAATATCTTCATGATTATCAGAACTCTCACTTGAAATATCAGATTCGCAGGTATCGTACACTGGATCAACGTTTTAATCTGAATCTTAAACTGGTTCATTGACAGTGGGTAATGGAGTTAGAGTTGGTGTAGGTGCAGATACTTCTGGTTCATTTTGTAAATCAAACAGCATTTGTAACTCAACTTCATTCTCCGTCTGATCTGGAGCAAGATTGAATGAGTCAATTAGCTCATCATAGTTATAAATCCAAGGATGACTCTTAGAAGCACTCTTTGTATAATTCCTCTGGACATCAACTTCAGACCATTCTTCAACACATCTTATCTCATTGTTGAAAACTAGCTTGTTATGAGAACTATACCCAAGAAATACTCCAGTAACCACTTTTGAATCAAACTTACTTCCTGGTTTTCTCTTCAAGATGGTACACGGTGCACCAAATGGTTCTAGATGCTTCAAAGATGGTTTTCTCCCATGCAATAGCTCATATCAAGTTTTACCCAGTCGTTTAACAGTCAGAACTCGATTCATAGTGTAACACGCATTTGCAACTGCTTCACTCCAAAAATGAACATGTAACGATGAATCTGCTAGCATTGTTCTGGTTGTCTCGATCAATACTCTATTCTTTCTTTCAGCAACACCATTCATCTGAGGAGCGTATGCAGAACTGAACTGCATATTGATACCTTTTTCGATACAAAAACCTGCAAGATACAGATTCTTGAATTCTGTACCGTTGTTGCAATGAATCTTTCTTACCTTTAGATTAAAACCTGTCTCTAATCGATTGATTAGCACTTTCAAATTATCAAAAGTATAGGACTTCTCTTTCAAAAATATTACCCAAGAAAATATTGAATAATCATCAGTTACAACCATACAATACTTACTTCCATCAATGCTTTCAAAACAAATTGGACCGAAAAGATCCATATGTAACAAATCAAGTGGAGCAGAGATTGGATTATACTTCACCAGCTTATGAGCTTTCTTGCTCTGCTTACCCTTTTTTACACGTAACACATGTTTCTGGAATCTGAAAAGATCGAAGATCAACACCTTCTATAAGATTGTTGTGGACAAGGTGATTCATTTTCCAAAAACTTAAATGACCCATGCGTTTATGCCAAGTAATAGAATCTTGTTCAGTTGCTTTAGAAATAAAAGCTTGATGATGTTCAACAGTTGAAGTAGCAGCATTCATATCTAGCATATACAAATCAGCTTGTCTAGGAGCCTTCATCAAAATTATTTCTGGAGGAATCACAAACTCTGGTTTCAAAATGTAGCTGAATTCGTCATCAAATGCTACCTTGAAAGATTTTTCACAGATTTGTGAAACCGACAACAAATTATTTGCAAGCTCTTGGCAATAGTTCACTTTGTCGATGCTAACTTTTTCATTCTTCAATAAGCCTTGAGCAGAAATGTGACCTCCTTTATCTCCAGCAAATGATACAAAACCTCCCTTAATTGGGTGTACATTCGAAAGAAGAGATAGATGTCCAGTCATATGTCTCGAAGCGCCACTATCCACTATCCAGGTGTTGTTTGCAGGTATTCTGGTTCCCTGCACATCACATTAAGAAAATTAGATGATAATGGGAACCCACGCCCGGACGGCAGTAGGTTGTCCATTAACACCCATAGCTTGAACTTCCATCTATTTCCCGTTTGAGTCTGGTGGAATCTCATCATTAGAAACCGTAAACTTAGACAGTTTAGAAGTAGCAATATTGCTCTTCTGGTTTTTCACATTTTGCTCATTTTCAGAGCGATTCACTCGTGGTCTGGTACGAGAAAAATATTTTTGACGACTAGCTTTTTGCTAAGGCGATCGTGCCTTTGGTTCAAAAGATCTACTATGATCACTTGATTTGGCAACTCTTGCCTCAGTATCCTGTTTAGGAACGTTAATCATCACAGGATAAATTGACATATTGAAGTTCTTTCTCTTATGCTCTCCATATACAACATTTGTCGTATGATTTTTAACACGAACTTCATCATTAACAGGTGAACCTGTTTTATGAGCATAAGATGATCTGCGATCATCATATGTGAGGTCAATCTTCTCTCTGGGTGATCTATATCTTCTAGGACAATTAGCAGCAATATGTCTAAAAATAGCACAATTAAAACATTGACGAAACTCCCTATATCCTCTAAATTCATACACATTATTAGAGTTCGAAGATGACAGATCTTGTGTTCTTACAAACACAGGAGAATCATTTGTTTTATTTCTTGAAACAGGCTTAGGTGTAACAGGAGGAACTGGTCTGTTAGCAAATCTAGGATTTCTTAAAATTTTAACAGGACCTTTTGGTGTTCTAACTCTACTTGTCTTAGAGTTATCTCTTAACCCAGTTTTCCTATCTTCCTCATGATCTAGAGCACCTTCAGCAGTATCATCAGAAGTTGTATTCTTAGTTGAACTACATTTTTTATTCTTTTCAACATAATCTTCATAACTAGGAGGGATACAATCTTCTGGTCGACCGTCAACTACGTTTGCATTAACAAATGTGTTCTGAAAAGGAGGAGATGCAGAACTATATCCAATACCCTTTCCTTTGGTGTCATTAAGTTCCACCATTAATGCATTCCATTGTGACGCACTTGCCCAACACTTCATTTTAGTTGAAATTGCTTCTAAATCAGCTTTAATGCATTCATTTTCTTTCTTTAGTTCATTAATTGTGTCAACACGTTTAATTAAAGCTTGATTTATGTCAAAGTTATAACATTTAAGATCGTGAAGTTGTTTTTTATAAACTTTGATTTGCTCTTTCAATTCATTTTCAACCTTAGTGGTCACATAGTTTGCGTGCCATTTTTCTTTCATCTCCGCATATGCCTTTGTTAAATTATCTATGGTTATCTTAGATTCAGGGCATTTAACACATTCAATAACAGTAGATAGATCAGAAGATACCTATTGAGCGTTATTTGATGAAGAAGTCTCAGCCATAAATGCAAAGTAATTTGTCTTCTTCTCATCATCGAGCTCATCTTCTGATTCTGACGAGTCTGTAAGGAACTTTGATGTATCAACATCTTTACCCAAATGGATCTGTTCAAGTCTGTCCCAAATATCTTTGGCTTTAGTTAACCCGGAGACCTTCTCAAGATCACTTTTTGATAAGCAACTCCTTAGTAAGTCTACCGCTTGCTTATTCAAAGCTTCAAAATTAGTTTGGTTAACTCCAGTAAGATCTGTCTCATTTTCACCTTCTGAGTCTGACTTCTTGTCTGAATCATCATCTTCTGAATTTTCACTCTCAAAATCTGAACCTTCACCCATAAGAACTAACATCTCCAACTCTTCGTCAATCATTTTACCCCATTCGTCTTGTTCTTTATCAGCATCAACCAATGTTTCTTTACTTTGATCAGCTTCTAGACTTTCTTCAAACACTGAGGTATCACCATATTTATCCTTCCAACTGTTGAAGTAGAAGTCCTCTGATGATGTTGGTGAAACACTTCCAGATTCAGGTGTACTAGGAACTGAATCACGTGTCTTCTTGAATTTGTCTTTAACCTGTTTCTGAATCTTCTTTTTCTGAATTGTTCTAGACAATCTTTCAGCTCTTTCAGCACGAGCAGTCAGCTTCTCAACTAAATTCTGATCAATAACACAATCTGCTTCAGATTCAGTGATTTTTGCCATGTTAGCTTTAGGTTGTTAATCATCTACATTCAATTTGATAGACCAATCATCATCATCTTCATGAATGACAACCAAAGCTTTGTTAGGAGTCTCAGCTGTTTCTTGTTCATTTACTTTATCAGTAATGTAGATCTCACGCTTAGTAGTTTGACTCTGAGAACTGTAGTTCTGATTCTTGAACGGATTACGATTACCCTGCTTCTTTTGTTTTGTGCACTGTCTTGAAAAATGACCTAATTCTCCACAGTTGTAACAAGTAACAGTATTCATGTCAAAACCCAGTTTTGTATCTTTGGTCAGACGGATCGGTTTTCCAGTTCGCTCTTCCTAATCTCTTGCTCTTCTCACAAGATTTGCCATACCCCACATAATATCCATCTTTTCTACTTCATCTCTATCTAGTTGATGATAATCTTCTGTTGTTAGATGAATGTTACCCACACGACCATCAAGATAACTATCATAAGAATTAATCAGGCTTGATAGTAAAGCTATATCCTCACTAATATTTTCTTTCCCAACTTTCCTTATGTTTTCAATCTTAAGTGCAGAAATAACATCTGATGCAGTCGGTGTAGATGACTCTGTAGTGTTGGAAGTAGGCTGTGATTGAGTATTGAGAGAACATGGTGAAACTTGTGGTGGATACAAAGGTTGTTGAATAGGTGCACTGCTAACATTCAAGCCATACATATTCTGATTGTTCATAGCAAAAGCTGTTTGAAATGGTGCATGAGCTGACTTAGGTGGTGTGTAACCATTTGGACAATACATTTTTGTGTCTTGAACTTGTTTAGACCTCTTAACTTTGTTTAACAGCTCTAATTCTTCTTCCTGAAGTCTTGCAATAAACGAGTTCACTGTAGCGGTAGCAAGTTCTCCACTGGTTTTCATAGTTAATACAAAACAATTCCATTCTAAAGGTAATGCTCCAGCTAGACATGTTACTTTGTCTTTTTCAGCAATTATCACATCATGCTTGTGTAGTTCAGCTAGCAAATGACGATATCTTTCAACCAATTCCGTAATAGATTCTCCGGCTTGCCAGTGAAAACGATCAAACTCAGCTTTCAATTCTAAACCTTTTCTAATTCTGTAAGATGTATTACCTTCATTGAAAGTATGAAGTGCTTCCCATATCTTGAATGAGTTATCATGACATAGAAATTGATGGAAAATCGGACCATCAAGAGCACTTGTCAAGTTACAGTACATCTTTTTCTCCAAGTTATACTCTTCACGTTCTTCCGAAGGCATATTATGCAACGTATATAATTCATTTGCAACAAGTGAACGTGGCCATTGAAATTCGGTTTCAATGTACTTCCAAAGCTTCGTGTCCCGACCATCAGACCAAATCTTAAATCTTGACTTCCAAGTGGAATAGTTATCCATATTCATTAACCTCGGACATTTCGTACCACTTCCAGATTCACTCTTGGCAACGAGTAATCGTTGAGTCATATTCGTAATACTCTGAACTAACTGTGCAGCTAACGCATAATCGTTTGAATTAAACAACTTGAAAAATCTTACCAAAGGGTAAACCGTGCGGTTCAGGAGATCAACCGTACGTGTGATAGTATCAACCATACGTGTCACAAATTAAGCGTACGTGTGACTAAACTAATCAAAAGAACCAATCACCAAACCTCAGACGTGCGAGTCAGGATCACCCATGTGATTACTCGTACGTGTCACTGTCACTCGCTTGATCACTCGTGTGATCAGACTGTAGTCACTTAACCTCAAAAGGTTATGCTAAACCATGCGTGTGAGTTCACGAGTGATGTCAACCGTTTGGTCAACCGCACGAGTGAGTCAAAAATTTTGCCCCACTCGTGTGAGCTGCTGTTATCACTAATTCACTCAAAAACCCTAGAAATTGATGTTAAACCTCAATTTCTTCGTCCACAAGGTAGATTAGCACTAAACTAACATAAACACACTCTCTAATCACAATTACACACGTAAAAATGACTCATTTTTGATCAAAATCACTCTTAAACCCAAAATAACAAACTCTTTAATCACCAAAAATCACTAGATGATGTTGAAATCACAACCAACGCTCTGATACCAATGATGAAACATGACTAGGAACTTCGAAATCAACAGGTTTAATCCACACAAAGGCGGAATTAGTGAATCAAACCAATCTAGTGAATATTGTGCTTTTTGGGATTAATTTAGTCAAACCACAATAATGGATTGTGTGATTAGATTAACACCTAGAGCTATTATTCACCTCTTGAGTGATTTGGGTTGAGAGAGAATCGGATAAGGCTACCAGATCTGAGTGATGTGTGTGTAATGAGAGGCTTAACCTAAAATGAAGAACATAACACTTAAATACCCCTGCTGTTGAGTCAACTTGCGCGAGTCAGCTCTCACTCGTACGAGTGATCTGGCTCAGCCGTGCGAGTGATCACTCACTCGTGTATGTTTAGTCAGATTAGATTTGTGACTCAGCTCAGCTCAACCGTGCATATGAGCTTGTCATCCGTACGAGTGAGACTTCACTCGTACGTGTGATAGAGTCTAATATAGTCAATTATCCTTTTTGCGTTCCTGTAGTACCTGTAATCACATATAAACATATCTAGGATAATAACGATCGATCATGGTAGCCCATAAACCGAAGTACTAATCACAAACGTAAGCTAGATGTCTAGGGACTTACAGAAAATGCATCAACATTATGAAGATTACAGAACAAAGAATCAATCTCACTAAAACACCAAGAAGATGATCGAATGAGAGAAGATGAATAAAACCCTAGATGAGAGAAAAGTGTGGGATCTGGAATGTGAAAATAGCCGAATGAATTATGTGATCTGGAATTAGATATTTTTTAATAAATAAAATATTCAATAATTACATCTAGCCCCCTTAACTTCTTTCTTTTATACTTGAGCTTTTAAACTTGAAGGAGCAAAAATACAAGAAGTGTTTTTTCAACTTTAGACACAAAATATAATCTTCACATGAACAAACTCTAGCTTATCATCATTCAAACTGCAACTCTGAAACTTTGATCTACAACTTTTACTTTCAATCTTGATCAGCAATACTAAGGATACAGCAACACCTGCACATGCTCATCATAGAGAATAAGAACATAAAGTAACTAATAAATAAAATGCTAGAAATCAGATTGTATAATATGATATATTTTAACAACAACAAAACTCAATACCACATGAGTAGTGTATGAGGATGTGAGATGTAGACAATCCTTCCTCTATCCTAAAATAAAAACAAGTCATTTCTCCACCTATAGTGAAATACTTTCAAAGTCATCCCTCTCTCTATTCGACGGATAAAGAGATTGTTTCCGAGGGGACCTCCGGCCAATATGTAGGAAATTTTTTTATAAAAAATGGTATAATAAAATTGAAAAATAAAATTCAAAAATAAAATTAAAAATAATATTGAGACGCCATGAAAATAGTACAATCAAATTTCGATGAGTTTTAAATCCTGCCTGGAATTCAATTTATACTCTAAACGGCAGTTAAGACCCCAATAAATCGATACTTTTCTAATGTAAGAAATTATCTGCTAGATTAGACCAAGTTTAAGGAGATGAAAGAATAACCTCGTAAAAGCCTTCCAACACTAAAAGATTCTTCCTTTTGATCTTTTAGATCAACTCGTGCCGTCAGATGGTCTGCACTTTGAGTTCCCATTTTTGTGTACTATGAAGTAGATACGAAACATTAACTGATCGGGCCGGTTCTGAGAATTTAAGGGCCTAGGACGAGGTGGAAAAAAAAGGCCCATAGGTCTCAACGAATAATATTAATTATTTTAAAAAAAATGTCCTTTTGACCTTGTTGGAATGCTAGTGGACTTCGGATTATTTTGTTTATTGGCCTTCGATTTTTTTTGGACCTATTGTGCTTTGCTTTCGCTGATTCAGTTATGTTTCCCTAGTTCTAGTGCTTCTTAAATCTCCAATCATATCTGTACATATATAAAAATTGGCCCCTTAAAAATCGTAGGCCCTGAGCGGTCGATCACTTTGTTCTCTCTCCGGTCCTCCCCTGTTAACTGAGAAAGGTAGTAGCGGTTATTTAAGTACAGTCAGTAAACATAAGAAAGTAAACATAAGAAGCATCTACCGATAAAAGACAATTCTCTGGCCGTTAATTCAGTATTTTGTATCTGAATGAAACCATTCAGTCCTAAACGCTGAACCGGTAAGCATTCAGTGTGTTTGATTTGCACATCTGAATGAGAGGCTTATGCTGAACAATGGAAAACAAATGCTCTGAACGGTTCCTCGCTTGAATTCTCTCTAAACGGTGGGCTAAATTGTAAACTAGAAACATGATGTTTTAGACAAGGAGAAAGAATGGGGGACAGAGTTAAAGGTTGGATTTTGTAGTATTTAGTTATGAATGAGTCTCTTGGTTTGTTAGTTTGATTAGATAAGTTATATATTTCTAAAGGTATTTTTCTTATGTTCGAAACTTGTTTTCGATAGTCTATTTAACACTTATTTGAAACTTGTTGGATTTTGCTGCTCCCATTTGTTTGTTATTGCTAATTGTTTGAAAAGTTTTCTCTGTATATGCAACTCTAACGAGGAAAGTTTTATTAGACCATTTGTAGTGGTTGTGGGCGTGAGTTGCTTTTTGATGACTAGGACGGTTGTTTGTGTGAAGTAGTGGTGGCATGGGTTAGGAGTATTGTAATGATGTGTTAAAATATAATTGGATTAAGTATTAAAGGGGGATAAAAATAATATTTTTAAATTAAATAAAAAATAAAAAATTGCAACAATGTCGTTGCTTCTTCCGTTGCAGTGCAACGCATGCCCTAACAATGCCCCAATACTCCATAAATTGGTGTTGCTTGCTTGCTACCTAGGATTGGCCACACCCTTAATTGAAACCGCTACAACTAGTCTTAGAGAAGCATGTTTATGATTCTAGTTTCTACTTCTACTTGCAGGTGCATGTAACAAAGTGACCAATATTTTATTAATGACATGATCTTGTAATATCTGTTTTGGGTATTATTCCACTTTGTAACTTGTAAGTAACAAAGGGATGAATATGATCAACAGCTAATCATCTCTTTGTATTTGGGTATTATGAACGATCTACGTGATCAAATTCTACTTTCCGGTTAAAGTGGTATTATGAACAATCTACGTGATCATATAAGGATTGTAGTAAAGGCATTAGGATGAAATATTGGCAAGCGGTTAAATAGTCTATGTTTAACTGATCCCGGGTCGTGCTTAGGTTAATGACAGAATCATGATCATTTAATTTGAACTGTTCGAGTGTTGCTTGTTTCTTTCGAGCTGCACCTTGGATGCATACTCTGCAGCTTCTCATACTTCTAATAAACTAGTTGTTGTCTAGTAACAATTGGTCATAGGCTAGTTTTGTTAGTTTTTTTTAGTGCATGGTATTGTTGTATTATGTTCGGAAATTTTCGTGAGTATCGTTTTTTTTTTTTATTTCCTTTTACGGATTGTTATGTTTAATAGTGCATGGTATTGCTGTATTATGTTCGGTATGGGTTTGGTGCGGGTTTCCTCCTGGGCACGAAGTTGGGGGCGGGTATAACTGTATAGGAGATGAACGCGTGGGTGGTGAAGTCCCCCTGTGTGATCCTAACAGCTGTCCAAAAAAAAAAAGAAATATTGGCTATACATTCTATTTGTTCATAGCATTGAATTTGAAACATAACCCTGAATATATATAATTCTCATTTGAGGGTAGAATTCACATCTATAGATTTAAGTGTAAAGATTTGTATAGGTATGTATGCACACACAACTTCAAAACAGAAAAAAAAAAATAATAATAATAATAATAATAATAATAATAATAATAATAATAATAATAAATAGACAATAAAAGAGGCTGAAATGTCTTTCAATAAGTTCTTCGTGTCATCATCTTGTGGTTATAACAGCACTCTTCTACTTATAAACACTCTTATCATTACAAGCTTCCTATACCTATATTCAGGCTAACAAGTTCTATATAAAACCGCTACTCAATGCCTACGAGAAAAACTTGTAGGTTTTCGCTTGAACGATGATCGACCTTAAACCTCCGATTGGTAATAAAATCATCAAAGAAACTCCAAGTGCGATACATATCTGAAAATTTAGTGAAACGATGTTAATACGTACCAAAAATTCAAATGTTATATATTATAGATATAACGAGGAATTAAAGCCAGCGCTGTTAGTGCATGAATCCCCAGCCGTAGATTGATTCATAGTTTGATACATTCGGTTATGTAATAATGTTTACTTGTGACTATTGATTACGTTTGTGATTGTGCGGGCTTAATTTGTTAAACAATCAATTAGTTAAACTGCACACACAGTCGATCGAGTGTGTCCACACACTCGACCGACTGTGTTACACAGTCGACCGACTGAGAGACACACTCGACCGAGTGTGTCTGATATGCAGTATATATACGGGTTGAGACTTCTTTGTTGAGGTTACTTATCCCATTCACCCTAATCGACAGGTTCTCGTCTCTACCGAACCCTAACACCAAATACCACAGAAATACTTCGTTTAGGCGTCGATCTAATCTAGTAATTGTCCTAGGTTTGATCTATTCGATCCCGATACGACCCATATCTCGGTTTAACCCAATTCTAGTGTATTCCGCCTCTAGGATTGTTTGCAAGTGACCTAAGATCCTTAAATCTTCGTCTACAAAGTGGTATCAGAGCTGGAGTCTCTGATTTTGCTTGATCTAAATCGTTTTTGGGTCAAATAGTTGGTGTTTTTGGTGTTATTTGTGTTTTGAACGATTAATCTTTTTTCCTACGTTATAGTTTGTGTTTTCTTTGTCAAAAAGTGTTTCTGGAGTCATTGCACTTGTTTTCTACGTTTTGGTTTAGAGTTTTTCATCAAAAAGCGATCAAAAAAATCGATTTGAGGCTAGAAAACCCTAAAAGTCGACCTGTATCTGTCAAGAACACACTCGGCCGTGTGTGTCTTGACAATCGACCGTGTGAGTCTCTCAATTGACCGAGCAAGATTGTTAGTCGACCGTGTGTGTATTACCAAAGCCGTGTGAGATCAATATAGTCATTCGGCCGTGTGTGTATAGTCACTCGACCGTGTGAGCAATACAATCGACCGTGGGAGTTTGACAGTCGGCCGTGTGAGTTGTAATGCCAAAGGCATAGTGTTTAATGAAGTGCTGCCAAAATTTTGACAGACAATCGACCGTGTGTCTTACACAATTGACTGTGTGTCTTAGTCAATCGACCGTGTGTATTAGTCAATCGACCGTGTGTCTTACACAATCGACCGAGTGTCTTTTAACCCAGAAACTTAATTTACATTTAATTCACACATAATTAATTAAAATGTTGAACACTAATGAACAAGTATCAAATGAATACGGTGCCTTAGTAATTGCACCAGGACTTCACAAATTACTACTTTTCGAAAATGAGTCTGGATCTACCAATAAGGTTCCCAAACTTAATAATCTAAAGGACATTTTGGACTGGAAGGCACGTTTTATGGTATATTTGAACGGTGTTGATTCTAGACTGTGGGAGTTAATAGAGAATGAGTATGCTTGGCCAAATGGAGGAGATGGCGAACCAAAGGAAACGTCGGAGTTTAATCCTGTAGAGCGAGAATAGTATAACTTGGAATGTAAGTGCTACGCGCAGTTAACTCAGGCACTATCTAAGGAAATCTTTTCCCAATTAAAAAATAGGAATAAGACCTCGCATACACTTTGGCTTGCTCTTCAATCAGCCACAGAGGGTACAGCTACTTACCGTGCCACTAAGGGTAAGGTTTTGAAAGATGAATGGAGAGTATTCGCAGCTCTTCCCTCTGAGACTCTTGGGCAAACCTTAGAAAGATATCGCCTACTGGTTGCAGAAATGATAGATTATGGAATAGACATATCAGATGATAAAGCAGTTAGAGTGTTGAAAGATGGTCTTCCTGAAAAATGGGACAACAAAATTGAAAAGATTCAGAACATGTACATTGCATCTGGTCGTACGTTAACCCTGACAGCTTTTATATCCAAGCTGATGGAAAAGGATATTCAGGTTGAGGCAAAAAGGAAGAGACTTGGTACTTTAGCGGCAGCGTCAACTGTTGGGTCATCTTCAGGAAGTCATGCTCCATTGCAAACAACTTTCATCTCAACCAAAGCATCACAGACCTCGGCACCACATTCAGAGTCAGGGTATTTCAATGCAAAGTCTCAAGCACTGAAGTCAACTACTAAACTTATTGATTTCGGTGTTCTGCAACAGTCTCAATCACCAGTGATCAAGACAGATAATATCAAGAACATGCCTCTAGAACAGATTCGGGAGGATATGGCTCTAGCTGCTATCGTGGTTAACTCTTATAATGATATGATCAGTGGACAGATAATAAATGGTCATCTAGAGAATGAAGACTATGATCAGATAGATGAGGATGAGATAGAAAGAATGGACATCCTGTATACTATGGGAAGTGTCGTGAGACGAGCGAGGAAGTATCTGAAGAGAACATGACAGAGCACCTTGAGTTTGAATCGTAACACTAAATTTGGGTTTGATATGTCCAAAGTGAGATGCTTTAACTGTGATGAACTAGGTCATTTCAAGCGTACATGCACAAGACCACCCAAGCCTGGTTTTCATAATCTTTTTCATAATACTTCAATTAAGGTGACTCCTGGACATGCTGGTCTGACAGTGAATAAGGAACCAACTTCTGGTGGTCAATCCAAAGCTTTGACTACTACTTATGCTGATGAAGTGTGTGATTGGTCAATCTCAGTTGATACTGAAAAAGCTAATGTGGTTTTTGTAGGTAAGAGTGAAGCAGAAATAGAAGAAGAAAGGGTTATCAGGAGAAAAGCTGGGTGTATAGGTAAAGATGATCCAGCTTGCACATGCTATGTATGCAAATGTGACGCACGAATGAAACGGGTTGAAGCAGTAATGAATATGTGTCTTAGAAAGAGAATTAGTGATAGGTTGTATGATAAGTTCCGCAAAGCAAAGGATCTATCTGATCTAGAATTCACAAATGACTCTTCAGATGATGATGAATCCTTAAGAATGACTTGTCATACAGGAACCTGGTTTATAAAAGAACTGGCACATTTGATCAAGGATGATGTTGAAGGTACTGATGAGAAGGTAGTCATGGTGACAAGTTCGGATAATCCTACTAAAGTTGAAGGCAAAGAAGGTTATGATGCTGATTATTCAGACAGTACAAGTTCAGAGTCAGAATCAGAATCAGATACAGATTCGCAGGCTGGTAGAAAAGATTACGCGTTCATGGCTAACACATCCAGCAATGACAAGGTATGTAATGATTCAGATTCTTTATGTTTAAAATGCACTGACCTTGAAAATAAAATAGCTAGACTTGAATGTGTAGTCTCTAAGCTTAATGAGATACCTGCTACCTGTGAAACTTGTCCAAAACTTAGACTTGAACTTAAGAACTTGAGTCTAGAAAATCAGACAAATAGAAAGAACTATGATGATGCTCTATACTACCTAAATAAGCAGAAAGGGTATGTTGATGTCATTAAGTCTTTAGAAAATCAGGTAGGTCATTTAAAATCAACTATTGTAGATGATGAGAAAGTGATACACCTGTATTTGAGCCAGATAGAAGCACTTAAGGCAAAAAAAGATTCATACAAGTTAAAATATGAGTCAGATAAGGCTAGGATTGATAATTGGCGGAGAATGTCATACGTGACACAAACCTTGAAACATCCCAAAAACCAAGGGATAGGCTACAATCAGGTTGCCCCACCGCTTTTAGGAGAGTTTATCAATAAACCTGTTGAGAAGAATAGGGATCCGGTTGTAGAACCAAAGTATGGTAAGCCTGAGAAAAATTCAATAGAGAGTAAAAGTGAGACTTGTGATGGTAAGAAGCCATTAGATGTTGTTTATGAGACGGAGTCTGACACTGATGTCGACACCAAAAAGGACAGGAAACCCTTTGTAGTTGTGACTAATCCAGTTACAATTTTGAAGAATCCAAATAATGAAGCGAATATGAGTGAAAGTCAAAAGACTGAGAAGAGGAGTGTTAGTAAGCCAAAACAATCTAGGAAGAAAAACACTCAGCACACCCCTGTTAAGTTTGTTAAGGATAGTAGTACTGTGAATTCTCAGATTGTTGATCCCAAAACTGAACTTCTACCAAAAGGTGAGGGTTCAAATTTAGGAAGGGTGACGAAATATATTCCGCCTAATCATAGACAGACTGTTAAACAGCAAGTCACGTCACCCACTCCAGCTAGGCAACAGAATACACCCCCGAGGAGACAGTATTCAACTTCTAGGCATCAAGTGTTTAATGTTAATAGTTTTGATAATGTTAACTGTTTCAATTGTGGGATATTGGGACACAGGGCTATGAATTGCAAACCCATTCGACAGACACCACATAGGAAGATTGATCTTATCCCTAAACGTACTTTCAATAGAAGATCATCCTCACCTGTGTTTAAATCTACTTCTGTGAAATCAACTGAAACTAAAATTTTTCAAACAAATGACTATTACAGGAAACCTTTACCAAAAAATACTGTTTGGAAACGTAAGTCATAAGTGAAAGGTGTCCAAAATTCTGAAGGTCCTTCCGGATCTAAGGGACAATGGGTGGAATTGCCAGTAGTTGGCGTTGATGGGAAACCCACTGCCATTCTGGCATGGGTGGCCCTTTCTAACTAATCTCCTTATGTTTATGTGTAGGTCGCCTACAATCCTCGTTGCAGTACATGGATTGTTGATAGTGGGACGTCCAGGCATATGACAGGAAACTTGTCCTTACTTTCTAATGTGCAAACAGTAGATGGAGGACCAGTTTCTTTTGCGGGTAGTGAAGGAGGCTTTATTACTGCGCAGGGTGTGATTTCAAATGAGAATGTCAGCTTTGATAAGGTCAATTTTGTGGAGCAAATGTGGAACAACTTGCTTTCAGTTTCACAGGTTGCTGACAAAAAGTATACGGTTGCTTTTGATGACAAATTGTGTTATATCTTGAGAAAAGATTTCGTGATTCCGGAAGACATGATTTTGATGTCTGCTCCAAGGTGTAAGGATCTATGTATCCTTGATATGCGAAAGGCTCATGTTAAAGCAGCTACAGGCCATCAGGCTTCTGTTTCCAAAGCTACTGAGCAGGAGTCTATTACTTGGCACAAGCGTATGGGTCATTTGAGTCTCAGAAAGATGAATAATCTAGTTCATAATGGACTAGTTGATGGTGTCAATCCTAAGAGTTTTCATATTCCAGAAGGATGTCTTCCGTGTAAAAAGGGAAACAGACAAGAAAACCTCATGCTTCCAAGAAGTATCATTCTGTTAATATTCCTTTGGAGTTATTGCATATGGATCTTTTTGGTCCAGTTAACTGCAAGACTATCACAGGAGAGTTATACTGCTTGGTAGTTACGGATGAGTATTCTCGTTTCTCTTGGGTTGTGATGCTGAAGCATAAATCAGATACTTTCGAGCACATTAAAGTTTTGATTCTGAAGCTTGAAAGTTTGTATAAGTTGAAGGTTCGAAAGATTCGTACCGACAATGGTATAAAGTATAAGAATAACAACATGATGCTGTTTTATAATGAAAAGGGGATACAGCAACAGTTCAGTCCTGCTTATACACCTCAGTCAAATGGGGTAGCTGAAAGAAAGAATAGGACGTTAATTTAAACCGCAAGAACTATGCTAGCGGATGCATGTTTACCTATTGTTTTCTAGGGAGAAGCAGTGAGCACGGCGTGTTATGTGATGAATAGAGTTCTGGTGGTGAAGAGACATGGAAAGACCTGTTATGAACTATTACATAAGAGAAAGCCTAACATTAAGCATTTTGAACCCTTTGGTGCTCCTTGTACTATTCTAGTACGAGACACTGGAGGGAAATTCAATTCTAAGGTTGTCTCTGGTATCTTCTTGGGTTATGGGAATCCAAATAAGCGAGTGTACAATACTGAACCTAAGTGTGTTGAAGAACGTTTTGAGGTTGATATTCAGCGTAACGCTCCAGCTCGTGTTAGTAAAGGATTCGCATGGAAATTTGAATATGATAAATTGTTTGACTCTTTCAACGTTCCACCGGAGGCTACAGACGATGAGTTACTTACTCAGATGTTGTATGATGCTCAGAATTCCACAGAGAATTTCATTTCTATTCCTCGACAGACTCAAGTTCAGACTCGAAGTTCTCATAAAAGTCCGATTCAGAGTCCGAGGCAAAGAATCCAGAGTGACCACTCTAATGTCGACCCTAATGTGGAGATTGTGTATGAGACAGATGAAGATAGTGATTCAGAATAATATGAGGGTGTTAATCGAGCACGGTTGACAGAAGAACACTTAAATCCTCTTTATAATCAACCTCCAACTGTAACAAGGACTGAACAGCCAACTGAAGTAGGAGGAGTACGTAGGTCAAATCGTGTTATCATGCCTCCAAAACGTTTAGATGATTACTATGTTGATACAAGAGGCATACCTCATATTGGAATTCCTCATGTCAAGTCTAATGAAGCATCTACGTCTAAAGTTCCTAATACATCTGAGACTCCAGTAGTATGTGAGAGTCAATCATCAGCAGAAGGTGTTGAATCAGAAAGTGCGAATATGGTAACAGCCTTCTATTCCTCATTGAACAAGACAGGGAGAGTATTTGTGCATGCTCATTCATGTTATATGTGTCAAATTGAACCAAAAGATGCTTTTGAAGTGTTGAAATATGATGAGTGGGTAAGTGCTATACAGGAAGAGCTGTTACAGTTTAAACACTTGAAGGTTTGGAGACTTGTCAATCCACCACATGGTTGTGAACCTTATGGTCTTCGATGGGTGTTGAAGAATAAGAAGGATGAACAGGGTATCATGATCAGAAACAAAGCTAGGTTGGTGGTAAAGGGATATCAATAAATCCCTAAGATTGACTATGATGAGGTTTTTGCTCCGGTTGCTCGACTGGAAGCAATTAGAATTTTTTTGGCTTTTGCATCTTTCATGGGTTTTAAAGTATTTCAGATGGATGTGAAAAGTGCATTTTTGTATGAAGAGATCAATGAAAGAGTATTTGTTGAACAACCACCTAGTTTCGAAGATCCTCATTTCCCAGAAAAGGTTTATCGACTTGAATAGGCACTTTATGGTCTTCACCAAGCTCCTAGAGCGTGGTATGCCACGTTGTCCAACTATATGCTTGAAAACGGTTTTAGGAGAGGTGTCATTGATCAGACACTTTTCATCAAGAAGAAGGGACAACATCTTATGTTAGTGCAGGTTTATGTTGATGATATTATCTTTGGGTCAACAGATCAGGGAATGGTTGATGAGTTTGAGAAGGTCATGCAGCGGAAGTTCAAAATGAGTTCCATGGGAACTATAAAGTTTTTCTTAGGTTTGCAGGTAGCTCAGATGGATAAAGGCATCTTCTTGCATTAGACCAAGTATGTTGCTGATATTCTGAAGCGCTAAGACTCCATTGTTAGTGAATCATGGGATCTCACCTGATTGTGAGGGTGCTCCAGTAGATCCTACATTATACAGGGCGATCATAGGTTCTCTAATGTATCTTACAGCCTCTCGACCAGATATTATGTTTGCGGTTTGTCTGTGTGCACGTTATCGGGCAAATCCTAATGTTCATCATATGTTCGTGGTTAAGAAGATTCTGAGGTATTTGAAAGATACACCGATTTTAGGGTTATGGTATCCGTGTGAGGATGGGTTTGATCTCACAGCTTATAGTGATTCTGACTATGGCGGTTGCAAGAAAGATTTCAAATCAACGTCAGGATAATAACATATAAACATATCTAGGATAATAACGAGCGATCATGGTAGCCCATAAACTGAAGTACTAATCACAAACGTAAGCTAGATGTCTAGGGACTTACATAAAATGCAACAACATTATGAAGATTACAGAACAAAGAATCAATCTCACTAAAACACCAAGAAGATGATCGAATGAGAGAAAATGAACAAAACCTTAGATGAGAGAAAAATGTGAGATCTGGAATGTGAAAATAGCCGAATGAATTATGTGATCTGGAATTAGATATTTTATAATAAATAAAATATCCAATAATTACATCTAGCCCCCTTAACTTCTTTCTTTTATACTTGAGCTTTTAAACTTGAAGGAGCAGAAATACAAGAAGTGTTTTTTCAACTTTAGACACAAAATATAATCTTCACAGGAACAAACTCTAGCTTATCATCATTCAAACTGCAACTCTGAAACTTTGATCTACAACTTTTACTTTCAATCTTGATCAGCAATACTAAGGATACAGCAACACCTACACATGCTCATCATAGAGAATAAGAACATAAAATAACTAATAAATAAAATGCTAGAAATCAGATTGTATAATATGATATATTTTAACAACAACAAAACTCAATACCACATGAGTAGTGTATGAGGATGTGAGATGTAGACAATCCTTCCTCTAACCTAAAATAAAAACAAGTCATTTCTCCACCTATAGTGAAATACTTTCAAAGTCATCCCTCTATATTCGACGGATAAAGAGATTGTTTCCGAGTGGACCCCCGGCCAATATGTAGGAAATCTTTTTATAAAAAATAGTATAATAAAATTCAAAAATAAAATTCAAAAATAAAATTAAAAATAATATTGAGACGCCATGAAAATAGTACAATCAAATTTCGATGAGTTTTAAATCCTGCCTGGAATTCAATTTATACTCTAAACGGCAGTTAAGACCCCAATAAATCGATACTTTTCTAATGTAAGAAATTATCTGCTAGATTAGACCAAGTTTAAGGAGACGAAAGAATAACCTCGTAAAAGCCTTCCAACACTAAAAGATTCTTCCTTTTGATCTTTTAGATCAACTCGTGCCGTCAGATGGTCTGCACTTTGAGTTCCCATTTTTGTGTACTATGAAGTAGATACGAAACATTAACTGACAGGGCCTGTTCTGAGAATTTAAGGGCCTAGGACGAGGTGGAAAAAAAGGCTCATAGGTCTCAACGAATAATATTAATTATTTTAAAAAATGCCCTTTTGACCTTGTTGGAATGCTAGTGGACTTCAGATTATTTTGTTTATTGGCCTTCAATTTTTTTTGGACCTATTGTGCTTTGCTTTCGCTGATTCAGTTGTGTTTCCCTAGTTCTAGTGCTTGTTAAATCTCCAATCACATATGTACATATATAAAAATTGGCCCCTTAAAAATTGTAGGCCCTGAGCAGTCGATCACTTTGTTCTCTCTCCGGTCCTCCACTGTTAACTGAGAAAGGTAGTAGCAGTTAATTAAGTACAGTCAGTAAACATAAGAAGCATCTGCCCATATAAGACAATTCTCTGGCCGTTAATTCGGTATTTTGCATCTAAATGGAACCATTCAGTGCTGAACGCTGAACCGGTAAACATTCAGTGTGTTTGATTTGCACATCTGAATGAGAGGCTTATGCTAAACAATGGAAAACAAATGCTCTGAACGGTTCCTTGCTTAAATTCTCTCTAAACGGTAGGCTAAATTGCTAAACTAGAAACATGATGTTTTAGACAAGGAGAAAGATTGGGGGACAGAGTTAAAGGTTGGATTTTGTAGTATTTAGTTATGAATGAGTCTCTTGGATTGTTAGTTTGATTAGATAAGTTATATATTTCTAAAGGTATTTTTCTTATGTTCGAAACTTGTTTTCGATAGTCTGTTTAACACTTGTTTGAAACTTGTTGGATTTTGTTGCTCCCATTTGTTTGTTGTTGCTAATTGTTTGAAAAGTTTTCTCTGTATATGCAACTCTAACGAGGACAGTTTTATTAGACCATTTGTAGTAGTTTGGAGCGTGAGTTGCTTTTTGATGACTAGGATGGTTGTTTGTGTGAAGTAGTGGTGGCGTGGGTTAGGAGTATTGTAATGATGTGTTAAAATATAATTGGATTAAGTATTAAAGAGGGATAAAAATAATATTTTTAAATTAAATAAAAAATAAAAAAATTGCAACAATGTCGTTGCTTCTTCCGTTGCGGAGCAATGCATGCCCCTACAATGCCCAACAATGCCCCAATACTCCATAAATTGGTGTTGCTTGCTTGTAAGTTGTAAGTAACAAAGGGATGAATATGATCAACAGCTAATCAACTCTTTGTATTTGGGTATTATGAACGATCTACGTGATCAAATTCTACTTTCCGGTTAAAGTGGTTTTATGAACAATCTACGTGATCATATAAGGATTGTAGTAAAGGCATTAGGATGAAATATTGGCAAGCGGTTAAATAGTCTATGTTTAACTGATCCCGGGTCGTGCTTAGGTTAATGACAGAATCATGATCATTTAATTTGAACTGTTCGAGTGTTACTTGTTTCTTTCGAGCTACACCTTGGTTGCATACTCTGCATGATAACGCCATTTTTATACATATATTTAGGGCGTTAACTTGTTCCATTTATTGGTATTTTGAAGACTTTGAATAAGATTTTGGGATGTTTGAGTTCAAATTGGAGAAAAGGTCAAGATATGGTTCACTGGCTCGTTATTGAGGATTTTATTGAAGATATAGCCCAAAACGAAGTTCGAGTTGAAGATAAACAGTGCATTGGGTGAAAAGTCAGTTTCCATCGCGTCTGGAGAGGGTTTATTGCATTTCAGTCATCGTGATACGTGATGAAGAACATCAGAACGCAACAATGGAAAAGAGGTTGAACTGATCAAAATGTCGCATATCAAGCAACTGTGTCGCGTCTTGGTTAGTCGCGTATCACGATGGGCTTTTCGCGGATCGCGATGAATGGCGGTTCCAGCTTTATTTTTCTGCTTCTATAAATACTCGTTTTTCACCCCAATTTAGGGACAGGCAGTTTTATTTACGAATTTTCTTTCACAACAGCTACTATTACGAATTTTATAGCTTTTCTACATTATTTTGCAAGGGTTTAACTTAGTACATCAAGTTTGGTTAGTTTAATTTTTATATTAACTTTTATTACTTTTATTAATTCGTTTTTTATTCAATTTAATGGTTATGGTTAATTGTTCTTCTTATTTATTTATTATTTGCTTTGCCATGAGTAGCTAAATTTCTAGTATTCACTTAGATGCATGAACCTAGGTGATGGATTGCGATCTTTTAGTTAAATACAATTAAATACACAAATTTATGTCTAACTAAGATCCATCGTTATTAAAGCTTATTGATTGTTAGATCACGGAAGTTATTGGTTAACTACCGACAGTTAAATTAATTAATAGCTTTTACTAGATTATTGAGCGTGAATAATTTAGGAATACGAGAGATTTTATGAGGGACACTGATAATAAAATTAATTGTATAGTGGTTGAGCTTGAAATTAGTTGCAATAATCGTGAGGTTGTAAGGGACACCAGACCAACCTAAGTTAGACTATAATCTTGAGTAATATCATTGTGAATTGGTTAAGTAACTCTAGGCTAACGATAGTTATACTTAGGTGGCTAGTCTTAAATTGTAGGAATCGACGGATAAATACAGTGTCACAATATCATAATTGTTTAATTAACGGTTTTAAACGAGCAATCCTAGTCTAGGAATTAAATCTAAGTGGATACCTTTGTCTCTTATTGAATTAAGTTTAATCAACTTTCGCGTTTAATTAGTTTTACAACAAAACTCCCCTTTTAAATCTTAGAATAATTATTAGTTCAAGTTTTTAATTGACTGCTCTTTGTGGAACGAATTGGTCAAATACTTGTTTAATTACTACACGAACTAGTTATAGTTGCCTGTATTGTGTGATAAGTGATAGGTATTTAGCTAATAATTAAGAGTACAAAATTACGCATCAACTTTTTGACGCCGCTGCCGGGGAACGGTGTTTAAATTGAAAACTTGTTTAAGCTTTTAGTTATTCGATCCTTTTGTACGAATTTTATTCTTGCAAAAGTTAATTTTCTGTTATTTTCGGATTTACACGGATTGTTTGCTGTGGTGTGATTGCAGGTTAGGTACTAATAACTCTGGAACCGTCTAGAGTTTACCATACACGCAGCAAAGCTAATGTTGAACAGGAAATCGCCGAAGGTTTCGCTGAATTACCTTTTTATATTCCGGATTTTGAATATATCAAGAAAGAAGAAGATACAATGGGTGAACCAGCGCAAGGTCAATCCATGGAAGCTTTAATGAAAGCCACGAGGGCTGGTAATGGACATGTCATTAGACAACCGACAGTCACCACAGATTTTGAGGTCAAGGGGCAGATTCTTAACATGATAACTCATCAATATCAGTTCAGGGGTACACCGAAAGAGGATGCATTCGAGCATCTTCGGAATTTTAAGAGTATTTGTAATTTGTTCAAGATTGTGAATGTCGAAGATACAGTTATCTACTTAAGGGTTTTTCCTTGGTCATTGAAAGATGACGCCAAGGACTGGTTAGAATCATTGCCTGAAGGTGATATTGATAATTGGACTATGATGGAAGATAAGTTTCTGTTGCGTTTCTTTCCAGCTTCTAAGGCTGCTCAATTAAAAAGTGACATTAATCACTTCACTCAAAAGCCACATGAGACACTTTATGATGCATGGCACGGCTTGGTAAAATGTTACGTAATTGTCCTCAACACGGGTTGAACAACTTCCATAAGGTCCAGATCTTCTATAAAGGTGTTAATGTGCCGACAAGGAAAGAAATAGATATTGTTGCAGGTGGTTCTTTGATGAAAAAGACTCCGGATGAATCTTACAACATCATCTCTGAAATGGCTACACACTCATATGATTAGCATCAAGAGATGGATGTTTATCGCTCTTCTCATGTTGCTAGTACCGAAACTAGTGACGAGCTTGCTTCAGTTAAAGCTCAACTTGCTACTGTTAAGAGACAGGTGGAGTCCATGACTAAAGAGATGCATGCTATGAAAGTTGGTTGTGAATTGTGTCAAGGACCGCATCTAACGAAAGATTGTGATCAAGCGTCCATGGAGGAACAGGCTAATTATCTGGGTTATGTCAAGAAGGGTGATTTTGCTCTTATTGAATTTTTGGGTGGGAGACAATTTTTCAACCAAGCGAATATTACGGGTGCTAACAATTATCAGAGTGGTAATCAGGTTTATCAAGGTAATCAGAAGGTATATCCGTATAGGCCGCCTGGGTTTAATAACAGAAATCAGCAAGCACCGCCTAGAAATTTTCAACAGCCTATGCCACCAGTTCAGCAGCCAGAAAATAAGATGCCTCCGTTGGAAGATTTGCTAAGGGGTTTTATCATGAAAACGGACGAGAGTATCACTGCTTTAAGGCAATATGGTGAATCTACAAAGCTGCAAGTTAGAAATCAGCAGGCCTCGATTCAGAACTTGGAACGGGATGTGGAGCGTATTACTCAATCTTTATCGGAGAGACCACCGGGTGCTCTCCCATCTAATACCCAGGCAAATCCAAACAACAAAGGGCCGGCTAGAAATGAGCACGTGAATGCTATAACCACTCGAAGTGGTTTGGTTATTAACAAGGAGACTCCGAAGTCTCCTCCTGTTGTTTCTCCTAATGTTTTGCAGGTACCTACCAATAAGGAGCTAAAGGAGGATGAGCCTAAGAGTGAAAAGTCGCCTGATGAAAAGAAAAAGGAAGATGATCTGCCGGAGATCAAAACTAAATCACTGCCGTTGAAGGAATACAAAGCGCCAGTTCCTTACCTGAAAGCGTTGAAGAAGGATAAGCTCACTAGTCAATATCAGAAGTTTGCTAACATGATTAAACAGATTAGCGTGAACATGCAACTCGCGAAAGTACTCCAAGGGATGCCTAACTATGGGAAGTTTCTCAAAGATCTTATCTCCAAGAAAGGTAAGTACCATGAGGTATCCGCCGCATTCCTCCATAGGGAATATTCGGCCATCTTGAAAAAGAGCAAGATGCCTCCAAAATTGGGAGACCCGGGTAGTTTTCTTATCCCTTGTGTTATGGGCAATTCAGAAGTGTACGATGCACTTGCCGACTTAGGTGCTAGTGTTAACCTTATGCCATATTCGTTATATCTTAAACTCGGCTTAGGAGACTTGAAACCTACAAGAATGGGGATTCGCTTAGCGAACCACTCTTTTGATACCCCCATTGGAATAGCCGAGGACATATTGGTAAAGGTTGAGTCACTTGTATTTCCAGTTGATTTTGTGATCTTAGAGATGAAAGAGGACACTAAGGTGCCCATTATTCTAGGTCGACCATTCCTTAACACCGCGGATGCTATCATCCACGTTCAAAAAGAACAACTTAGCTTAGGTGTTGGGAATGAGAGGGTGATTTGTCACATAAATAAAGCCATGAGACACCCTATTTCAACCAATGATGATTGTTTTGTTATTGATGTTATTGACGATTGTGTTGAGCAGGATTTGCAGGAGTTATTAAGTGTAGACACATCGGATGTAATCATGATGGGTAAAGTCAACGGTGACTTTGACTCGGAAGTTGAGTTGGAGAAATTGCTTAAAGAGGATGAGCTTAAAGAATCAGAATCATTTGAAACTATCCGGTTGAAAAATGAATTCCGTATCAAAACATCTCTTGAAGAACCGCCCACCTTGGAGCTTAAGGAGCTTCCACCTCACATGGAATATGCTTATCTTCAAGGTACGTCCCAATTGCCGGTTATTATTTCTTCTACACTTACCGGCGACCAAAAGGGTCGGTTGGTTTCCGTTCTTAAATCCTACAAAAGGGCAATAGCTTGGAAAACCTCAGACATACCGGGCATCAATCCGGCCTTTTGTAATCATCGAATCCTAATGGAAGGTGATTTTAAACCCGTGGTACAAAGGCAACGTCGTCTAAACCCGAATATGAAAGAGTTCGTTAAAAAGAGGTGGTTAAATTGCTCAATGTCGGGTTAATTTATCCCATCTCGGATAGCCCGTAGGTAAGCCCTATTCAAGTCGTGCCCAAAAAGGGGGGCACGACTGTTGTTCTCAATGAGAGGAATGAACTTGTTCCTACTCGTACCATCACGGGGTGGAGAGTTTGTATAGACTATCGTCGTTTGAACGACGCCACTAGGAAGGATCACTTCCCGCTTCCATTTATCGATCAAATGCTTGAGCGTTTGGCTGGAAGGGAGTTTTACTGCTTCTTAGATGGATTTTCAGGCTACTTCCAAATCCCCATCGATTTGAAGGACCAAGATAAAACTACATTTACTTGTCCTTTCGGTACCTTTGCTTATCGGCGAATGCCATTCGGGCTATGCAATGCCCCGAGCACCTTCCAAAGGTGTATGGTCGCCATCTTTCATGACATGATCGAGGACTTCATGGAAGTTTTCATGGATGATTTTTCCGTCTTTGGAGACTCTTTCGACGCGTGTCTTGCTAATCTTGAAAAAGTGCTAAAAAGGTGCGAGGAATCAAACCTTGTTCTCAATTGGGAAAAATGCCACTTCATGGTGAAGGAAGGCATTGTCTTAGGGCACAAAATTTCTCGTGTAGGTATTGAGGTTGATAAGGCTAAAATTGATGTTATTTCGGGCCTTCCTAACCTACAAACGTTAAAGCCATTCGTAGTTTTCTTGGTCACGCGGGATTCTATAGAATGTTCATCAAGGACTTTTCTAAGATTGCCCAACCATTGACCAAACTCCTTGAGAAGGACATTCCATTTGACTTCAATATCGAGTGCGAGAATGCCTTCAACTTCTTAAAAGAGAAGCTCACACACGCTCCTATCATGGTATCCCCCGATTGGTCACATCCTTTCGAGCTTATGTGTGATGCTAGTGATTTTGCGCTAGGCGCGGTTTTAGGTCAACGCCACGTTAATCACTTTAAACCTATTTACTATGTGAGTAAGACACTTACGGGGGCTCAATTAAATTATACCACCACGAAAAAGGAACTCCTTGCGGTCGTCTTTGCGTTTGATAAATTTAGGTCATATTTGGTGTTGTCTAAAACGGTTGTTTACACCTATCATTCGGCCCTTAAGTACTTGTTCTCCAAACAAGATGCTAAGCCTAGACTCATTCGTTGGATTCTTCTTCTCCAAAAATTTGACATTGAGATCAAGGATAAAAAGGGTGCCAAAAATTTAGCTACGGATCATTTATCTCGTCTTGAAAATCCAAACCTAAAGCAACTCGATGAATCGGACATTCACGATACATTCCCCGATGAGTCCCTTATGGGTATTGAAATTGAATATGAAAATCCTTGGTTCGCCGAAATTGCTAATTATCTAGCCGCGGACATTCTTTCCAAAGGTTTAACTTACCAACAAAAGAAGAAATTCTTTGCGGATATTAATTTTTTACTTTTGGGATGCCCCACACCTGTGTCGAATAGGGGCGGATCAAGTGATTCGTCGTTGTGTTTATGGGAAGGAAGCTCAACAAATTCTTGAGAATTGTCACCAAGGACCCACGGGTGGGCATCTTGGAGCTAATTATACGGCTAAGAAAATCTTTGATTCGGGATTCTATTGGCCTACCATTTTCAAAGATGCTAGTGCCTTTATCAAAACTTGTGATGCTTGCCAAAGGGCGGGAAACATCTCCAAAAGAGATGAGATGCCTCAAACAAGTATTCAAGTTTGTGAGATATTTGACATTTGGGGGATAGACTTCATGGGACCTTTTCCCGCATCCAACAAATGCAAGTACATCCTTGTGGCGGTTGACTACGTGTCAAAGTGGGCGGAGGCCAAAGCTTTGCCTACTAATGATGCAAAAGTCGTCGTTGACTTCCTTAAAAATCTCTTTTCGCATTTCAGGCTTCCAAAGGCCTTGATTAGTGATCGTAGTACACACTTTGCAAACCAATTACTCGAGAAGGTGCTCAAGAAGTACGGTGTAACCCACCGTTTCTCCACGGCTTACCACCCTCAAACGAGTGGCCAAGTTGAGAACACTAACCGCGCACTAAACGCATTCTTGAAAGAACGGTGGAAAATAATCCTAAGATTTGGAACCAGAAGTTGAATGACGCGCTATGGGCATTTTGAACTGCATATAAAATGACATTTGGTACCACACCATTCCGTCTCATTTACGGAAAAGCGTGTCATTTGCCGGTTGAAGTGGAGCATAAGGCGTATTGGGCACTTAAACAGTGTAATACCGACCTTAATGAAGCGGGAGAACACCGGTTTTTGCAAATTCATGAACTTGAGGAATTGTGAAACCATGCTTATGAGAATTCGAGCATTTATAAGGAGAAAACAAAGTTATGGCATGATGCGCGTTTGAAGATGAGAAAAGAATTTGAATCGGGTGATAAAGTTTTGTTATTTCAATCTAAGTTTAAATTCTCCGTCGGAAAGCTTAGGTCACGAAGGTCCGGTCCATTCGTGGTAAAGAAAGCTTTTCCGGCCGGGCACATAGAATTGCTTGATAACGAGGGTAGAAGCTTTAAGGTGAATGGTCATCGGTTAAAATTGTATCACGAAGCATTCGACAACACTGATGTCGTAGGGGGTGTATACAAAATAGTATTAATTTTAGTGCGAAAATACTATTAAATACGATACAATTTTACACAAGATATTTATTTATTTATAGAATGGATATACTTAAACCTTGCTACAACACTTATAGGCAGTGTACCTAATCGTACAGTAGTGTAGTTTTTAGTAAGTCCGGTTCGTTCCACAGGGAATCTTTTTTAAACAAAGCTCAACGCTATATTAGCTTACTTTTATAAAAATACAAATATATATATAAGTAATATTATTATTATAAAGGGGGGTTTTTACCGTTTAATGACCGGTTTGTCGATTTTAAAACTTTAGTCGTAGTTAAAACCAAATGTAAAATATTAAAAATAAATACAAGACTTAAATTAAAGCATGAAGTAAATAACGATAAATGAAATTGCGAATAATAAAAGTGCGATAAAATAAACTTGCGATAATTAAAAAGTACGATAATTAAAAGTGCAATTAAATACAATAACAATAAAAATGCGATAATTAGAAGTGCAATTAAATATAAAATAAAGGAAATTAAATATAAAATAAAAGAATTATGCTTATTTAAACTTCCGTAATCATGATGGTTGACGTATTGATTTTAGTTTTATGCCCATGGGTTAATTGTCCTTTGTCCTGGATTATTTAATATGTCCGTCTGGTTTTTGTCCATAACAGTCCATCAGTCATAAATATAAAGTGCGAGTGTCCTCGTCAAATTATCCTTATACCCGAAGTTAAATATTCCAACTAATTGGGGACTTAAACTGTAACAAGATTTTAATACTTTGTTTAATAATTACACCAGGATGTCGACTGAGTGTAACCCAAGGTTTTAATATTTTGTTATCAATTATACCAAGTGTCCTTTGTACATAATTTCACCCCTGTTTTAATTATTCTAGTGGCTATTAATCCATTCCCGTGTCCGGTTAAATGAATGATTATTCGTACATATAAATACCCCGCCCATCGTGTCCGATTGAGTGTATATGGTAATTTATAGGGACGCCCAATTGTAAATCTTTATATTAACATTAACAAACTATCATTTAGTTAAACAAATATAAAGCCCATTAATAGCTCATAGTCTAATTTCCACAAGTGTCGTTCTTTTGTCTAAACCCCAATTATGGTACAAAGCCCAATTACCCAATTTTAGTAATTAGCCCAACATCATGATTACTTCGGATTAAATAAGCATAATAATAACTTAGCTACGAGACATTAATGTAAAAAGGTTGAACATAACTTACAATGATTAAAAATAGCGTAGCGTTACACGGACAGAATTTCGACTTACACCCTTACAATATTCGCTAACATACCCTTATTATTAGAATTATAATTAAAATTAGAATTAAAATATAAATTATATATATATATATATATATATATATATATATATATCGTATGAATGAGGAGAAAAAAGATGATGATTACGATCAGAATGCGCGAGCTTTATAGGGAGTTTCTGAAATTGGGGCTCCGCGACTCGCGGCATTTTTGCCTTCAAACTCCGCGAGTCGCGGAGAATGAAATTACAGCTCACATCTTTGGAGTCTTTCTCTGCCGACGGTTTTTATTTATAAATATAATATATATATAATTAATATAATTAATTATATATTATATTATATTTATATACATAGTTAACTTGTAATTTTTAGTCCGTTGCGTCGAGCGTTAAGAGTTGACTCTGGTTCCGGTTCCGAATTTTTGAACGTCCTTGCGTACAATTTAATATCTTGTACTTTGCGTTTTGAATCTTGTACTCTTGTAATTTCGAGACGTTTCTTATCAATAATTGGAACCTCTTTGATTGTCTTTTGTTCTTTTGAGCTTTTTGGTCGTTTGCGTCTTCAATTCGTCGAATCTGTATTTTGTCTTCACCTTTTATTATTTAAACGAATATCACTTGTAAATAGAACAATTGCAACTAAAAGCTTGTCTTTCTTGAGGAATAATGCTATGAAATATATGTTCGTTTTTAGCATTATCAAATATTCCCACACTTGAGCGTTGCTTGTCCTCAAGCAATATCGTCTTGAAATACTAGAATCACTTCTTTATTCTTCACACTTTGTACATCAGTGATTTCTATACGGTGGTATAAACAATGGTAGTAACGATATGGTTTACAGTCCCACATGACTATAAAAATTTAGATCCATTAAGGAAACTGGATCTTTATGAAAACATTTGATCTTTTGAAAATTAAATCTAGTTTTTACCCTAGATAAGTTTTCCAGAATAACCCTTTACCGGTGTTTGCAAAATATTTTTGTGGGTTAGGTGGGTTTCAGATTTGAAAATTTTAGCTCAAAACTTGCGGTTTTGTGTCACCCACTTGCTAACCTTGTATTTGGAAAGCAACACGTCCAGTTTACTTGTCCCGTATATTACCTTTCGGTAAACTACCGTCCGGTTGAAAGGAAAGCGTTGAACAAGCAACTGTTAAGGCAATGTCTCCTGACATGCTTTTAATTATGGTCTATAACGTGTCGGACGCAATTACTATCCTTGGTAGGAGCAATAGTAAAGCTCACCCTTATAATTTTTCGGTATGGCACAAGGTCCTGTCTTTGACCACTATGCAACCACCGTTCTTACGGTTGACACCCGATTTAGTTCAGGTGACCTAATGAATTCCAGGTGAATTCCTAGGATTTTACGTTCAATGGTAATGAACGCATTGAAAATAGGGTTTTCAGAAAACAAATCGGTTTGTAATTTTGATCAAAATATTTTCTCGTTCAAGCTCGAGTTTAGATATCATTGAATTCCATGAGTTTGTAATTCTCAATCTTTAAGGTCAATCTATAGGATTGAATAATATCAGTCTTAAAAGCTGATTTTTAATCTTTAAGGAGATTATCCTTTCTGGGGATCTGATTCATTAGTCTTATCCAGCTAATTTGCATGGAGCCCCCCCATTGTACGAGATAAATCCTTCTCATGGTTAGGATAAATCTGACCACTTGGCGACCCTGTTTAATGCTGAGGTCCGTGGATTTCCTGCTGATTTTAGTGATGACTTTTCTAGATTTTTCGTCAACCTACAGCTGGTCTGGACGACAACTTCATGACCTAAATCAAGAAGCGCGTGTCTTTTTCGGAAGACTTTACTTCCTTTTAATGATAGAATTGATTCATCGTGTAGATCCATCTCTTCTTTTCTCTCATCGGGTAAAACAGTTTAGTTTAGTCCAAAGCAAAAGTATTTTCAGTTATTTGTTACAGATATATGTGACATATGTTTAAGATAACTTGGTAAATTTTCCCACACTTGGCTTTTATTTTCCTTTTTATCGTCCTCTATTCCATTTTAAATGAATTTTAACATTTTGGTTTGTTTCTCAATTTATGTCCTTTCTGAGGTAACAATAATTTCGGTGTTAAAACCTAGTTTTATCGTTCATAAATATGTATAAACATGATTTTGAGTTCATTTAATTGAAAATTTTGAAAAATTTTACTAGAATTGGGTAGTCAGTATATAAGACTAGGGCTGTTCTTTATTATCAGAGAGCACTAGATTCTAATACAACTACTGCTTTACTAGTATTTTTAATGGTAACCAAGTGTATAAAGTAAAAAATTTTAAAATCCGAAAGAATTTAACCCCTTCCCACACTTAAGATCTTGCAATGCCCTCATTTGCAAGAAATCAGGAATAATTTAAATTATTGAGGGTGATTTGTGTGAAAATGATTAAATTTTTACCAAAGTTTCCAAATATATTGGCGTTTGTTTGCTGAATGGTAAATGGTGCACATCATTTGTTCATTCCGTCTTGTTGTTATTTCACATATATTTTGCATCTTATCGTCAAAATTAGTTGCTTTTGCTGAACTTAATGCCAGTCTTTGAAAATGCGTTGTTTTACCCTGTTGTGTACATAAGATAAACTGCAAACATATATACATATTTTTGAAGTTTGGTATATTACCCCACATTCAAAAATTATTAAAATCTAAGAATAAAAGTTAGATAATTATAAAAATGATTACAATATTAACAAAAGCATTAAACGTATCAATCATTACAAATTACAAAAAAATAAAAAATAAAAATTAAATATACTAGGGATGATACTGGTACCAATAGGGGTTCCAGGCATAACCATAGGTGCTATAGAATGCTTCGGCAGGGTCATACGTAGGATACGGTGGCTGCATCTCTATAGACCAGGGGGGAAGATGGGTTTCGGTGTAGGAATATAGTTTCTACCTATATGTTGGTAATGAGCTATGATTTGGTTCTGATGAACTTGCCAATCTTCAAATGCTCTTTGTCTAGCATTTTCGTATTCCTGAGAAGCTATAAACCTTTGCATTTCTTGCATCTCATTCCCCCCTCCTACATTACCTTGCTGTTGGTTTCTCTCCACCTGTGGATGTCTACCATGGTATCGTACTGAGGCGTTATTTCGCCTCTTCAAAACTTTCGCACCATGGTATACATTTAAACCTATAGTATCGCGGGGTTCTGGTTCTTCTACTAATAATCCCCCCCGACTTATATCCACACAGAGATATTCACCAATCAAAGTAATAAAAATACCACCTCCTATTATGCTATGCGGTCGCATCCCCCGAACCATAGCTGATAAATAATAACCCACACAATATGGTATACTTACAGCGCTTTGTGGGTCTCGAATACACATATGGTAAAACAAATATTATTCATTTACTTTTTTCTTGTTCTTACCTCTTTGTGTAATCGAATTAGCTAAAAACCTATGTATCACTCTTAATTCGGCTCTATCTATATCCAAATAAGAGTAATTTCCCCCTTTGAAACGGTGATGGCTTGTCATTTGACTCCACACACCGTGTGTATCAAAATTTTCATCTATCTTTCTAGCGTTTAGTATCAACCCTCTACAATCGGCAGATGCTAACTCCTCAGGCGTATATATACGTAAAGCCTGAGCCATGTCTAGTAAAGACATGTGGCGCATCGAACCGCCTAACAAAAATCTAATAAAAGAACGATCGGTTAAACTAGCTACCCGATCATTCAACTCTATACTACACAATAATTCTTCACACCATACTTTATATACAGGTCTACGCATGGTGAATAAACGTACCCAGTCATTAAAAGTAGAATTATCATACCTCTGTACAAGTAATTCCCTAATTGGCCCGGCCAATTCTACATCTTCTAAGGGTCCCCATTCTATGACCCTCGGTACCTCAACAACCTTAGAATGAAGAGTATGCAAACCCCTTTGATATTTTGGATAATCTATCCAAAGTCTGTCAAATCTCAGGTTCGGGTGCAACTCTTCCAAGTGCATATCAGAAAAGGTCATGACTGGATGAGGTATATCCTGCTTGTAGTAGTTATCCACCTCCTGTTGTTCCGCATTCTCAGCAGGAGCATTGCGGGCTTGGGATGAAGATTCACCCCTTTCAGTCTGCAAAACACATCAAACACAAATTTTGTGCATCCAAATATGCATTAGTGTCAGCAAAATCATCAATCAAAATAATTACAATGACATGATCAATTTATATCAAACTTAAGCTCATTTTCATATTTTCATCAAATCTACACTTTTTCAAATAAGCATATACGAAAATGTTCGCCTAGTTCATAATCATTCAACTCAAATAACATGTCAAAATAATCATTACTAGCAATTAAACAAGTCTCAAATGGCATTATCTTTCAAAAATCAAGTTCATGAATTTTAGACTTGAAAAAGTCCACTTTAATTCTCAAAATCATGTTTAGGCTCAAAGTTTGGATCATTTAACTACCTAGACATGTTACACTACTCAATTTAGCAACAATTCATGACAAAAATCGGCCATAACCTGTTTATATCAAAAAGCCCCAAATTTGCTCAAGAACACAAACCCTAGATTACTCAAAATTTGAAGTTTAAGGCTTCTAATCATGTTAAACAGCATCAATCTAGGTTATACAAGCATAATACATAAACAATTTAAGCATAATTACACTAAAAAGCATCAAAATCAAATTGGGAAAAAAATAGCTCAAGAACACCAAATTTCGGATTAAATGGTGTTTAGGTGTAGAAATTTACCGTTTTTCTTGAGTAATTCCTAGATAGCATCCTTCTAAACATGATTTTAGTAAAAAATTTGGTGATTAACGGTTAAAAATTGTGATTTTGGGGTGTATTTTTCGGGTTTTTGTGGAGTATGTTCGCAGTTATTTTGCTGTTGGGGGTGTGGACTGATCAGTTTGCAGCTCTTTATTTTTTTTCTGATTTCCGGTCCTCCCGCGACTCGCGGTGAATAACTCTTCAAACTCCGCGAGTCGCGGAGTTTGATATATATATATATATATATATATTTTTTTTATAATCATTAACTTATTAAAACAATTAAGTACTTAATTTTTAAAATTTTGTTTCCCTTGTTATTTAGGACGAGGTCGTTTCGGATCGATGTCCTAGTCCGTCCTTCGACAAAATTTTAAAATTTGTCTTTTTGTAGCGATTGTTTTAAAAGCTAAGATTTTTTGGGTTTTTTTTTTTAATGTTTTTGGCATACTTTAATTCAATGAGATTAAAAATAATGATAATAAAAGTTCTCGTCCCTCTCTCGGGTAAAGCAATTTCGGTTCAAAGATCTAGTCTTCAACTTACGACGAATTTTAAAAATCATATTTTTAACTTAATGAGATAAAGTAAATTTTTGTTTTTAAATTCACACAACTTAAATATAAAATTCAAAATTAATATTAAAAATTCACACCAAACTTAAAATTTGAAATGCATAAAATTAAAAATTCATATTTTAAAAATTAAAAGTTCACATCAAACTTAATTTAAAAATTCATATTATAAATTCACACCAAACTTATATTAATTTTTTCAAATATTTACAATTTTAAAAATATTGATTTTACAAAGTTTACAATATTAATTTAAGATTTATATATTAATTTTAAAAACATGGTAAAAATAAAATTAAAAATCTTTTTGTCTTTTTATCCCACTTTAATCAATCAAATATTATCAAAAATATGCGCCCCTCTTTTCGGTAAAGTAATTTCGATTCCAAGACCTAATTTAACTCATGACGAATTTTTGAAATATTTTGGGTTGATTGATTAAAGATATTTATACCTTAAGAATAAACGTTAAATTTCGCAGTGATGTAATAAATTTTTGAATGATATCAATAATTTCGGTCGCCAAACCTAATTTTATTCAATACCAATTTAATACTTTTTAGCGAACAAATTAGCGTTTATTATCAAAAGGTTAAAAATAAAAAATAAAAATAAAAACTGTACAGACATACCTGTGAAATAGATTTCTTAGTTATATGATCTATCCCATTCATAAGATAGTCGGTTTAATTGGTTTTCCATGGCTACATAGGCGTAACCTCGAGCATTCAGTGTCTTTTCTTCTAAACATATGAACGGTCCGTCTCTGCATAAAGTAACAAATTCGGTATTTGAATAGGTTTGATTATTTGAACATTTACCTCCATGTGACCATTTTCCGCATTTGTGACATCTTTCTAGGTGTCGTGCTCTTCTTTTTGCTGCCGATTTTGATTTTCCTTTACCAAATTGTAACTTATTATCTTCGCATCTGGATTCTTTTCTAACTCCGTCCATTCTTTCTCTGATTACTGATACTATTTCACTTGGTAGTATGTCATTATTACGTTTAGTGATCAAAGCGTGTAGCATTAGACCATGGTTTAGTTCACAGGCAGTCTTCATTTCGTAAAAACCTAAAAAAAAATAAAAATTCAGAATGGGGGGAGAAGACTAGTTCTTTAGGGTCTGCTAGGGAAAGACCATTCGGGTTCCATTTTCGAGAACTACACGAAAACAGACAATCTAACTCTAACAGAAATACATATTATCCTTTAAAGACTTGATTCTCCCCACACTTAGTTAGCTGTGGTGTCGAAATTGTGATTAACTTCGTTGTCGACTTCCATCGGACCATGTATGTAATGTTTAACTCTGTGACCATTAACTTTAAATTCAATCACATTTGAATTTATCAATTCTATCGTTCCGTATGGGAAAACTCTTTTGACTATGAATGGTCCAGACCATCTCGATTTCAATTTTCCAGGAAATAGCTTGAATCGTGAATTGAAAAGAAGAACTCTGTCTCCTTCTTTAAATTCTTTTGAACTTTTGATTCTTTTATCATGCCATTTCTTCGTTCTTTCTTTATAGATTAACGAATTATCGTATGCTTCATGTCTTAATTCTTCTAATTCGTTTAGTTGACTTAATCGTAGACGTCCGGCTTCATGTAAATCAAGATTACATGTTTTCAAAGCCCAAAATGCTTTGTGTTCAATTTCTACTGGAAGATGACATGCTTTTCCATAAACAAGTCTAAAAGGTGTGGTTCCAATTGGAGTTTTGTAGGCTGTTCTAAAAGCCCAGAGTGCATCCTCCAATTTAATGGACCATTCCTTCGGATTTGATCCTACGGTTTTCTCTAGAATACGTTTTAAGGCTCGGTTGGTATTTTCAACTTGTCCATTTGTTTGTGGATGATATGCGGTGGAGATTTTATGAGTTACTCCATATCTTTTAAGAACTTTCTCAAGTTGATTATTACAGAAATGAGTACCCCGATCACTTATTAAAGCTTTCGGTGTTCCAAACCTTGCAAAAAGACGTTTTAAAAAGTTGACTACAACTCGTGCATCGTTAGTTGGGAGAGCTTGTGCTTCCGCCCATTTAGATACATAATCAATGGCTACGAGTATATATAGATTATTATGAGATTTTGGAAATGGACCCATAAAGTCAATACCCCAAATGTCAAATACTTCACATACTTGGATGACATTTTGTGGCATTTCATCACGTTGACTTATTTTTCCGGCCCTTTGACATGCATCACAGGATTTGCAAAGAAGGTGTGCGTCTTTGTAAATTGTAGGCCAATAGAATCCAGCTTCATAAACTTTTCTTGCTGTTAGTTGAGGCCCATAATGCCCTCCTGTTGGTCCTGTGTGACAATGGTTTAATATTTTACTAGCTTCATCTCCAAATACACATCGGCGTATTATTCCATCGGGACAACTTTTAAACAGATGTGGATCTTCCCAGAAATAGTGTTTTATATCACTGAAGAATTTCTTTCGTCTTTGGTACGATAATCCTTTTTCAAGGAATCCACAAACTAAGTAGTTTGCATAGTCTGCAAACCATGGGATTTCATTATAATCTATCTTCAATAGATATTCATCAGGAAAGTCGTCTTGTATGGCCGATTCATTTAGAACTTCTAACTCAGGATTTTCAAGACGAGAAAGATGATCAGCGGCGAGATTTTCTGCTCCTCTTTTATCTCGGATTTCAATATCAAACTCTTGTAAGAGTAAGATCCAACGGATTAATCTTGGTTTAGCATCTTGTTTTGAAAATAGGTATCTAAGAGCAGAATGGTCGGTATAGACCACCGTTTTTGCTAGAACGAGATATGATCGAAATTTGTCAAAAGCAAAGACAATAGCAAGGAGTTCTTTTTCAGTAGTTGTATAGTTTGTTTGTGCTCCTTGTAACGTCTTACAAGCATAATATATAGGTTGAAATCATTTTTCAATCCTTTGTCCTAAAACGGCTCCCATTGCAAAATCACTTGCATCGCACATTAGTTCAAATGGTAGATTCCAATTTGGTGTTATCATGATCGGTGCATTAGTGAGTTTCTCTTTAAGAATATTAAAAGATTTGATACACTCATCTGAAAAGATGAATGGAGCATCCTTTTCTAGGAGTTTATTCATAGGAGTGGCAATTTTAGAAAAATCTTTTATGAAACGTCGGTAAAAATTGGCATGCCCTAAAAAACTCCTAACTCCTCTAACATTGGTGGGATGTGGAAGTTTAGCAATTACATCTACTTTAGCTCTATCCACCTCAATTCCTTCTTTTGAAATTTTATGTCCAAGAACGATGCCTTCTTTAACCATGAAATGGCATTTCTCCCAATTAAGTACTAGATTGGATTGTTCGCATCTAAGAAGCATTCATTCCAGATTAGCTAGACATGATTCAAATGTATCACCGAAGACTGAAAAGTCATCCATGAAAACTTCCATGCATTCTTCTATCATGTCGTGAAAAATCGCCATCATGCACCTTTGAAAGGTTGCAGGGGCGTTGCAAAGTCCAAATGGCATGCATTTGTAAGCAAAAGTACCATAAGGGCACGTGAATGTGGTTTTCTCTTGATCCTCGGGTGCTATTGGAATTTGAAAATATCCGGAAAATCCATCTAGAAAACAATAGTAACTATTTCCGGCTAATCTTTCCAACATTTGATCTATGAAAGGTAAGGGAAAGTGATCTTTTCTGGTGGCGTCATTTAATTTTCTATAATCAATACACACACGCCATCCTGTTACAGTTCTAGTAGGAATAAGCTCATTTTTCTCATTTGTAATGACATTCATGCCACCCTTCTTAGGCACGCATTGAACTGGGCTTACCCATGGACTATCAGAAATTGGATAAATTAAACCTGCATCTAGCAGTTTAATAATCTCTTTCTTAACTACATCTTGCATATTAGGATTTAGTCTTCGTTGGCGTTGCACATACGTTTTATGACCTTCTTCCATAAGGATTTTATGTGTGCAATACGAAGGACTTATTCCTTTAATATCATGAATCTTCCATGCAATGGCTGGTTTATGAGCTTTCAACACAGAAATGAGTTGTGATTTCTCATTTTCAGTAAGAGAAGATGATATTATTACAGGTAATTCAGATTCACCATGTAAATAAGCGTATTCCAAATGGTTTGGAAGTGGCTTTAACTCTAATTTCGGAGGTTCTTCTATCGATGATTTGTATCGATATCTGTCTTCTTCTTTTAGCATTTGAATTTCTTCTGTTGTTGGTTCATATCCATTAGCTATAAGTGTAGCTAACATTTCAGCTTCATCAATTGGTTCATTACCTTCTCTTAAAGAACATTCTCCTGTTCCTTGTAATTCTGGAAATTCTTCTAATAATTCTGCATGTGCATCTATAGTTTGAATATAATAACATGTATCATCTGCAGATTGTGGTTGTTGCATTGCTCTATCAACTGAAAAGGTAACACTCTCATCCTCTATACTTAGGGTCAATTTCTTACCGAACACGTCTATCATTGCTTTAGCCGTGTTTAAGAATGGTCTTCCTAATATGAGAGGAACTTGAGAATCTTCTTCCATGTCCAAAACAACAAAATCTACTGGAAATACTAAAGTACCAACTTTAACTAGCATGTTCTCCATTATCCCTCTAGGATATTTTATTGATCTATCGGCTAGTTGTATGCTTATTCTGGTTGGTTTCAATTCTCCAAGGTCTAGTTTAGCGTATAGTGAATACGGCATTAGATTTATACTAGCACCTAAGTCTGCCAATGCTTCTATTGAACTAAGACTACCCAGAAAACATGGAATTGTGAAACTTCCTGGATCAGATAATTTTTCTGGTATCTTATTCAACAGCACTGCTGAACAATTAGCATTCATAGTAACAGCCAAGAGTTCTTCCATTTTCTTTCTATTTGAGATTAGATCTTTCAAGAATTTAGCATATCTAGGCATTCCTGAAATCACATCAATGAAAGGAAGATTTACATTTATCTGTTTAAACATATCCAAGAATTTGGATTGCTCGGCTTCAAGTTTTTCTTTCTTCATTTTACTCGGATAAGGAAGTGGTGGTTGATATGGTTTAACATAAGGTTTAGCCTTAGCTGTGTTATCTTCATTAACCTTTTCAACTACCGGTTCTTTTTCCTTATCTTGATCAGGTTGTGGTTCTTGTGGAGTAGGAATAGTTTCATTAGAAGTTACAGGTATTTCAGGTGGTTTAAGTGTTGTACCACTTCTTGTGGTAATGGCTTTAGCTGTTTCATTCCGGGGGTTAGCATTTGTATCACTAGGTAGACTCCCCGGTTTTCTTTCACCTATTAACCTTGCTAGGTTACTTACTTCTTGTTCCAGATTTTGAATAGAAGCTTGTTGATTTCTAAATGCTTGAGCATTTTGTTCATTGGTTTGTTTCTGAGATGTGAAAAACTGTGTTTGAGTTTCAACTAGCTTTGTCATCATATCTTCTAAATTCGGCTTTTTATCATCGGTTTGTTGTGGTGGTTTGTTTTGAAAATTTGGTCTTTGCTGGTTGTAAGTATTATTGGATACTTGTTGATTGCTAGGACTTTGTTGGTTGTTGTATGGAATATTTCGGTTATAATTCTGGTTTTGATTGTAAATCGGTTTTGGCGGTTGATAATTATTCTGATAATTATTTCCAGGCCTTTGGTTTATGTATGAAATATTCTCTCTTTGTTCCATTGTTAATTCAATACTGAGACAATCTTTTGTCAAATGTGGTCCTCCACACTGCTCACAACTAATTCGTATTGAGTGAATATCTTTAGTCATCTTTTCCATTCGTCTCTCCACAGCATCTATCTTTGCGGAAATGGAATCTAAGTCATGGTTAGAATCGGCTCTAGCTGCTTTAGATGATCTAATGATATCTTTTTCTTGGTGCCACTCATGTGAGTGGGAAGCAGTGTTATCAATAATTTTGTAAGCATCAGTTTCGGTTTTCTTCATAATAGAACCACCAGCTGCTATATCTATGTCTTTCCTTGTAGTGATGTCGCATCCTTGGTAGAATATTTGTACTATTTGACAGGTGTCTAAACCATGTTGCGGACATCCTCTTAATAACTTTCCATATCTTGTCCATGCCTCATATAGAGTTTCATTCGGCTTCTGTGTAAACGTAACAATTTCTGCTTGAAGTCTTACGGCTTTAGATGCAGGAAAGAATTGTTTAAGAAATTTGTCAACTAAAACATCCCATGTATCAATCGCCCCTTCAGGTAACGATTCCAACCAATCTTTGGCTTCTCCCTTTAAAGTCCAGGGAAATAACATGAGATATATCTGTTCATCCTCAACTTCTCGGATTTTAAATAGTGTGCAGATTCTATTAAAGGTACGTAAATGTTCATTTGGATCTTCCTTCGGCGCACCACTAAATTGGCATTGATTAGTCACCATGTGTAGAATTTGTCCTTTGATTTCATAATCTGGCGCATTAATGTCTGGATGAGTAATTGCGTGACCTTGGCCAGTGCGTTTAGCTCTCATTCGGTCTTCCATACTTAAAGGTTCCAGATTCTCCATAATTGAATTTGTTGAATCGGTATCACTAGATGATTCTGATTTAATGGTTCGTTCCTCAACAATCTCTGTTTGAATGATTGGTGGCTCCGGAGGAAAGTTTAGTGGTTCAGGATCTACGAACCGTTCCTGAATATTCTCCGGATTCTCAATTGTGAGGTTGGGTTCAAAATATGGATTATCGGAAATTTGAACTGAAGTACTTGGTCTACTGGATGACGATTCTAAAGAAAAATCAACGGCGGTTGTATTTGCTAAATGTCTTGATCTAGTTACAGGTGGTGAACGTACAAAAGGTGGTGAACGTCTTGCTCGGTGCATTCACTGAATATCCTATTAGTTTTTAAAAGGAAAGAAAAATTATAATAAGTTATCCAATCAATAGACTTTTCTGATTTTGCCCACGTTTCGAATAGCCAAAAGATGCAGCAGAGGGGCAGGATTCGTTTGGTCTCAATATAATTGAGGACTGTTTGGCTCCAATAACCCGGTCCACGTACAAATCCAACTATTACTACGAACCAGAAAATTTTGATGTCTATTAATTTAACCACTTAAAATAAATTTTCGTAATTTTAAGAAATTTAGAGAAGAAGTAGAAAAAAAATTCTAAGTCCTAAAACTAGAATAGCGAGAAATAAGAAAGAAAAAGAGTTCGTCGAAAAAGGTCGAAAAAGAAAAATGGTTGAAAAATAAAAGGTGACGAAAAAATAAAAGAAACTTATAAAACTTAAAAATACTTGACTAACCTAACCTTATTACTACAACTAACTTAAAATTATAATCGCAAATTGAGATTACTAATTGGAATGATAATTGATACATAGGTAAAAGTCGTCTAAAAATATTAAAGCTTACAGGAAAAACTAAATCCCAAATGGAAATAACTTAAAAAGAAACTAAAACTTAAAAAGGCGTCGCAAAATTCTAAAGTACCTAAATCTTAGTCTAAGAAAAAGCACTTAAGGAATTCTACGGCAAAGACTAAAAATCTAGGAGTAAAAATAACTATGGCAAAAAAACTAAGTTTAAAACTAAATATGAGCTAAAAATACAAATATTACGCTACAACAATTAAAAAGGGACAAAATATAAAAATATACAAAAAGTTGTAAAAAGTACAATTTTTATAAAAATATTATTTTTATATTATTTATTTATTAAACTATTAATTTTACAAATTAATTAAACTAAATTAAACAAAATATAAAATAAATAAAAAGTAAAAGTTAAAATAAAATTAATTATAATAATAATAATAATTAGGGTTAAATAATAATAATAATTAATAATTACCCGTAATTAATGCTGAATTAGGGTTTTGTCGCCTGTCAGAAAATCTCCGCGAGTCGCGGTAATTAATGCAGCAAACCCCGCGAGTCGCGGGGTTCAGAAATTCAGATCTGAAACAGTTTAAAATTTACGCGTTTTTTTTTTATTTTTTTTTTATTTTCTGTTTTTATATTTTTCTATTTTATAATGTATAATAAAAACTTATAATTAAAAACTTAAATAAAAATAGAACTTCTTTAAAAAAAAAAACTTAAAACTAGATTTATATATATATATATTTTTTTATGTTTTTAAATAAAAACAAAATACTTAAATAAAACTTATATAAAAATAAAGAAACTTTATAAAACTTAAATATTTAATAAAATCTTAAAAATATACAAATTTTTGTTTATATTAGCGTTGCGCTTCTGGCTTTTAAGAGAGTCCCCGGCAGCGGCGCCAAAAATACTTGATGTCGTAGGGGGTGTATACAAAATAGTATTAATTTTAGTGCGAAAATACTATTAAATACGATACAATTTTACACAAGATATTTATTTATTTATAGAATGGATATACTTAAACCTTGCTACAACACTTATAGGCAGTGTACCTAATCGTACAGTAGTGTAGTTTTTAGTAAGTCCGGTTCGTTCCACAGGGAATCTTTTTTAAACAAAGCTCAACGCTATATTAGCTTACTTTTATAAAAATATAAATATATATATAAGTAATATTATTATTATAAAGGGGGGTTTTTACCGTTTAATGACCGGTTTGTCGATTTTAAAACTTTAGTCGTAGGTAAAACCAAATGTAAAATATTAAAAATAAATACAAGACTTAAATTAAAGCATGAAGTAAATAACGATAAATGAAATTGCGAATAATAAAAGTGCGATAAAATAAACTTGCGATAATTAAAAAGTACGATAATTAAAAGTGCAATTAAATACAATAACAATAAAAATGCGATAATTAGAAGTGCAATTAAATATAAAATAAAGGAAATTAAATATAAAATAAAAGAATTATGCTTATTTAAACTTCCGTAATCATGATGGTTGACGTATTGATTTTAGTTTTATGCCCATGGGTTAATTGTCCTTTGTCCTGGATTATTTAATATGTCCGTCTGGTTTTTGTCCATAACAGTCCATCAGTCATAAATATAAAGTGCGAGTGTCCTCGTCAAATTATCCTTATACCCGAAGTTAAATATTCCAACTAATTGGGGACTTAAACTGTAACAAGATTTTAATACTTTGTTTAATAATTACACCAGGATGTCGACTGAGTGTAACCCAAGGTTTTAATATTTTGTTATCAATTATACCAAGTGTCCTTTGTACATAATTTCACCCCTGTTTTAATTATTCTAGTGGCTATTAATCCATTCCCGTGTCCGGTTAAATGAACGATTATTCGTACATATAAATACCCCGCCCATCGTGTCCGATTGAGTGTATATGGTAATTTATAGGGACGCCCAATTGTAAATCTTTATATTAACATTAACAAACTATCATTTAGTTAAACAAATATAAAGCCCATTAATAGCTCATAGTCTAATTTCCACAAGTGTCGTTCTTTTGTCTAAACCCCAATTATGGTACAAAGCCCAATTACCCAATTTTAGTAATTAGCCCAACATCATGATAACTTCGGATTAAATAAGCATAATAATAGCTTAGCTACGAGACATTAATGTAAAAAGGTTGAACATAACTTACAATGATTAAAAATAGCGTAGCGTTACACGGACAGAATTTCGACTTACACCCTTACAATATTCGCTAACATACCCTTATTATTAGAATTATAATTAAAATTAGAATTAAAATATAAATTATATATATATATATCGTATGAATGAGGAGAAAAAAGATGATGATTACGATCAGAATGCGCGAGCTTTATAGGGAGTTTCTGAAATTGGGGCTCCGCGACTCGCGGCATTTTTGCCTTCAAACTCCGCGAGTCGCGGAGAATGAAATTACAGCTCACATCTTTGGAGTCTTTCTCTGCCGACGGTTTTTATTTATAAATATAATATATATATATAATTAATATAATTAATTATATATTATATTATATTTATATACATAGTTAACTTGTAATTTTTAGTCCGTTGCGTCGAGCGTTAAGAGTTGACTCTGGTTCCGGTTCCGAATTTTCGAACGTCCTTGCGTACAATTTAATATCTTGTACTTTGCGTTTTGAATCTTGTACTCTTGTAATTTCGAGACGTTTCTTATCAATAATTGGAACCTCTTTGATTGTCTTTTGTTCTTTTGAGCTTTTTGGTCGTTTGCGTCTTCAATTCGTCGAATCTGTCTTTTGTCTTCACCTTTTATTATTTAAACGAAAATCACTTGTAAATAGAACAATTGCAACTAAAAGCTTGTCTTTCTTGAGGAATAATGCTATGAAATATATATTCGTTTTTAGCATTATCAAACACCGAGAGGGAGGACCTCACCCTCTACCCGAAAGACACATGAGTGTGGGCATGAGTCGAGAAAACGACTCGTTAAAAAATCAATTCGTATAGAGTTTTGTATATTTGTTTTTGTTAGGTAATTTGTACGAATTTTTGCTTTATTTGATAATACCATAAAAAAAATCCAAAAACAATATAAAACCTGACGAAAAAAAAAAACTCACGGATCGCGACAGACACCATCAAAACGCGATAGTATGATCAGTCCCGTACCCCATAAGTTGTCGCTTTTTAACTTGTTCCATCGCGTGGGAATCACACTTGTCGCGAAACGCGACACCTCGTCGCGAAACGCGACGGGTACAGCAGGTCGAGATATAAGAGCTGTTTCTAGCTCTTTTCATCACCACCACTCATAATTTTTCATCTCCTTGCGAATTTTCTGCTCTCTATTCACCATAATCCATCACTTAAACCCGTGATTTACTCACGAATCTTCATCTAATCAACAATAACAACATGGCTAGGGTATGATCTAACATCTTCTTGCTTGTTTTTCTCTTTTTCTCATGCTTAATTTTAATCTTAATTAGGGTTTAAGTGAAAAAACAAGTGTGGGGGTGTGTTTATGTGTTATTGGTCGATTTTGTTGAAGATTATGTATGCTTAACATGTTATTACTTCGATTTTTATGCCTATTGCTCTATAAATTCATTCTTTGATTTCTAGGGTTCTTAGGTATGATTAATTGGGGGTTTTGAATCTGTGAGTTAAATTGATATGATTTGTGTGTTGTATGATTATTAGCTGAATATAATTGCAAGGAATTCATGTGTAGATTGTCTAGATTTTGATTTTGATTTCTAGGGTTCATGTGTAATTGGGAATTTTGACTTGGTTGACTGGTTTGAGTCAGTTTGAATTTTGGATTGTGTTTAACATGTGCTGATGATATGTATGCTTTGACTACGTGTTTTGATTGTTAATTTACTTAGTTAAAGTTACATATGTTGCTGAGAAGATGATGTTATTGGATTGATTTATGTTGACTTAATTTGACGTCCATGTTTTGAAATTGCTTATAAACTATGAGGGTTAACATGATGTTTGACAATGTTATATCTTTTGTACTTATGAGAGTTGAGAAAATCTGTCATTATTGCGTGATAATTGTTGAAGTCTTACATGATCTATACTTTTGGCATGTTTTTAAGTGGCCATTGACATTGTGTGCCTTAGGTATATTTTTGAAAGAATGCAGGTTATAGCTAACGCTAACATGTCCTTTGGGATATATCTTTTTGGATGTCATTGTGTTTATTTTTCAGACAGGAGGACGTGGTAACGCTAGGGATGCTTCCAGTTCAGGTACTGCAGCCGGTGCAGCTCAGGAGGTGCAACCGCAACCTCCAATTCCTCAAGCAGAATTACATGTGAATTTAAAGTTTAATGGTCGATCAGAGGTTATTAAGAAAAGAAAGGCGGATGTTCAAGAATTGATTCAGAAAGAATTTGAACCACATCGGGTGATCGATTGGAATGTTTTACAACGGGGAGGTTTATATGCTACAGTTATGGGGTATTTGCAGTTGGAATGGAGAAGTGTTGTGTATAATGATTGGGTCGCTTTCTTTGGTATTCATGAAGTCGTTTACTGGGAGTTGGTTATTGAATTTTACGCTACATATGCGATGAACCTTCACCCTGAAAACGTTGATGATCCAACATTTATGACTTTTCGACTGGGTGAGGTTAACCGCTCCATGTCATTATTCCAGTTGGCTACTTGTTTGGGAATTTATACCGAAGAAGAACGCACACGAGTTGGGTTTCGAGATTATTTTTGGGGTGCTGAAAGGGTGATTTATATGATTGATCCTCGTAAATTTGATGCAGCAAGAGTTTGGGGGGAGATTGGTTCCGACTCTGAATGAAGCCCGAGTAACAGTCCTTGTGTTAACATCATGGATCTAGCTCTTTGTGCAATTCAATGGTTTCGCATACTATAACACATCGAAGAAGTGGGAACGAGAAGGTATCTTTACCGGACCTTTGGTATGTAAACCAATTTCGAACCAAGACACCTACTTCGGTAGCTTATGGAGTAGCTTATTTTTTAAAACATCAGGGTAGTGGACTTCGTTCTGCGGGAAGTCCGATTAGATGTGGTCACTTTATCACGAGGATTGCGTCGGTTTTTGAAATTGATAAATCGGATATGGAACGAATTGTTACTGAAGCGGTTGTGTTAAGGGAAAATGTTTTTCGAGGGGCAAGAGTAATATCTATTGACCACGGCTAGGTTATTCCATTCCGGGTTCGACGTCGTCGTCCTCGAGATGCGCCAGTGACATAAGAGGAGGATGAAGAGATGGCCGAAGGGGGTCAAGATGCGGGTCAAGGTGTCGGGGGTCAACATTTTACAAACCGGGATTTAATGGAACAGATGCGGACTATGCAGCTTTATAATGAGGAGACCCGAGCACGCTCGAAAAGTCAGATTGCGTATGGCATCAGTGAGGCTGTGTATCATCATGACTGGCATACACACAATATGGAGATCAATTCTCCTAATACCATCTTCACTCCGTATGGTACTCGTATTCCATAGAACCCGGAGTCGACGGGTCCGTATCGGGTGTATGGTCGCACGGCAGCTCAGGCAGACTGGGAGGAAATGGTTCGACAGAGAGGAGCAGGTTCTAGTTCTCAACATGATGAAGGTAATCAGGGAGGACAGTTTAGTGGTGCTGGTCCATATGGTGGGCCGTATGATGAGTCGTATGGAGGTTATGGCTTTTGGTGATTGGATGAGGTTGTATGGTATTTGGTGGCGTTTGTTGATGACTTGGTGATCATGTGCTGACGTGAACAAAAAAACTTTTTAATAATTCCGTTTGTTTGTTTTTATTTTGGATGACTGTAACTTAATTAGGATGATTGTAATGGTTAGTCATAAAACTTAGTACTTTGGATTTTTAAATGGGGCGTTTCGGTACCGTGGTGGTACCACCCCATCAGTTATGGTTTGTGGTTATGTATGTTTTCGTTTCAGGTTCCACGGTGGTTATGCTTTAATTTTTCAAAGACTTGCATTAAGTTAAGCACCTTACTTGCTTATGATGTTTTGATGATCGAGTGGATGCCGATGTTCTTATGCTGGCAGTAAGTTCAGCGCCATCGTGCACCGTGTTTCCGCGATCTACGGATCTAAAAATCCCGGTTTTCTTTTATTTTCTTTTCCATTTTTCACTATTTTGTCCTCTCGAATTTATTTTTGATTATCTGATTTCATGTAAATGAGGGCATTACATGATCTTAAGTGTGGGGGGAGAGATAAATTCTCGCGGATTTTGAAATGTTTGTTTGTTCTAATTGCCTAGGTGGTCAGATTTTTTAAACTTTTTAAGGTTGTAATTGAGATATTTACCCATGAGAGCACCCGTAGTGATTAAGAGTTAACTTGGAATTTTTGGTTTTGGCCGGTAAGGTTTATTAGTTTTAAGCAAATTGTTGGTTGTTGCTTGAGGAAAGACAATTGATTTAGGTGAAAGTTGAAAAGGGATAGATGTTGGTTAAATTTGGTTAAAAATGTTAAAAAATTAATCTTAATTTATCTTGTTTAGTATTTGTTTCAAAGATGACAGTGCAACTTATTTGTATCTTGAAATGATGAACAATGGTATTTAGGGCTTTAGGGTAAAATGCGAGAAAAATGGTTAAATCAGAGATTAGGATATAAATGACTTCATATCTTGTGTTTATGGCTTTTTGTCTCTCTTAAAGAAGTATTATGTTCATAAGTGCTAGGTATGCAAGTTTGAAAGAGAAACATCACAGATCTTTGACTTCAATGGACCCTTTAAGGAGTGAATGTTGCTAATTATAGTTCGAATGGTTTTATTCTATGTCATGAGTTGAAGACTACCTTCATCATCATCATCGATCACATCATTATTCATCCGCTTCATCATACATTGCGGGTTCTACAAATCACAAATTGAAGACGAAGAAGATATTCATAGAAGGCATTTATGGTTAAAAAAAACTGAAAAAAAAGAGTAAAAGAAAATGCTTATGCGATCCGAGCTTAAGTACTAGTTTCTAAGACTCGAGCCGATAGATCCTTTGGGGTGCTAGATCACCTAATCACCTAAGACCTTTTTCCGGTTTGGGATCGGTTGGTTGAAGGTTCGCTACACGGGTCAAGGACGTTACTATCTCAAGTCTAGGTGATCATCTTTAGGTAGTTTTAGTTTTATGTATTCGTCTCATACTTATGCAGTAGTGATCACCTTTGGCTCATGATGTGGGAAAAACCTAGTAGAGCTAGAGCTTGGAGAGAGTCACCTTTGCGGGGTACGTTGAATAAAAGTGATTTGACCACTATTTGGATAGCTTGCATATTTAGAAATTGTCAGCATGAACTGAAATCAAGAGAGTTAAAAAGTTAAAATGGATTTCTCCTTCATAAATGCATGTATGAATCTATTTATAACTTGATCTCTGATTAAATTGTGAAGTATTGTTATTTGCAATAGTGCTTTAAATATTGTTGGGAGGCTATTTTGATGCGAATAAGGGTCATGATACAAATACTAAACCTTATAACGTAAGATTGTTTTTTTTACCATTTGTAACCGTTTTTCACCAATTGTTATCCGAGTTATACCTACCTCATTAAACCAACACAAATGTAGAAGCAACCCAAGAATGCGAGGTTATTTTGACATGATGTGTAGGATTATGAATGCTTATTGGTGAGTAGTTATTTAGGTTGGAAAGTTGAGTCTTAAGGGTTGTTTGATGCAAAGAAAGAAAGGATGTTGGAAGCCTAGTGATATGATTTTTAAGGAAATCTAAGTGAAAAGAAGTTAGGCTTTGAGATGAAAGGGTTGTAGTAAGAATTAGAAGTTGTTGAAACTCTTGGGGTTTGAGTTCTTCACTCGTTTGTCTTTACATCTCAATTTATGACCTAAAGAATGTTTTGTGAAAAGTTATTTGCATTAATGACCACTTAGGATATTATTTTTGAATTATGTTTTTGAATGTGCACTTAATTGAATGAAAAAGGGGGGAAGAAGGGGGTGCGTTTGATGGTTTGGTATGTTGTTTTATAAGTGACAGGAATATGAGAAATTGTGTTGTGAGGGAATAAGTTTGATCGTGGAAAGATGAAGAGTACGAGAGCTTGTGGATGATTCACATGAAGTCTTGAATCTTGCGAAATTTTGTTGAAGACTATACTTATGGTTATTGGTTCGAGATTGACTTGCTTGAGGACAAACAAGGTTCAAGTGTGGGGGATTTTAATAACGCCATTTTTATACATATATTTTGGGCGTTAACTTGTTCCATTTATTGGTATTTTGAAGACATTGAATAAGATTTTGGGATGTTTGAGTTCAAATTGGAGAAAAAGTCAAGATATGGTTCACTGGCTCGTTATTGAGGATTTTATTGAAGATATAGCCCAAAACGAAGTTCGAGTTGAAGATAAACAGCGCATTGGGTGAAAATTCAGTTTCCATCGCGTCTAGAGAGGGTTTATCGCGTTTCAGTCATCGCGATACGTGATGAAGAGCATCAGAACGCGACAATGGAAAAGAGGTTGAACTGATCAAAATGTCGCGTATCAAGCAACTGTGTCGCGTCTTGGTTAGTCGCGTATCGCGACGGGCTTGTCACGGATCGCGATGAATGGCGGTTCCAGCTTTATTTTTCTGCTTCTATAAATACTCGTTTTTCACCCCAATTTAGGGACATGCAGTTTTATTTACGAATTTTCTTTCACAGCAGCTACTATTACGAATTTTATAGCTTTTTTACATTATTTTTCAAGGGTTTAACTTAGTACATCAGGTTTGGTTAGTTTAATTTTTATATTAACTTTTATTACTTTTATTAATTCGTTCTTTATTCAATTTAATGGTTATGGTTAATTGTTCTTCTTATTTATTTGTTATTTGCTTTACCATGAGTAGCTAAATTTCTAGTATTCACTTAGATGCATGAACCTAGGTGATGGATTGCGATCTTTTGGTTAAATACAATTAAATACACAAATTTATGTCTAACTAAGATCCATCGTTATTAAAGCTTATTGATTATTAGATCACGGAAGTTATTGGTTAACTAACGACAGTTAAATTAATTAATTGCTTTTACTAGATTATTGAACGTGAATAATTTAGGAATACGAGAGATTTTATGAGGGACACCGATAATAAAATTAATCGTATAGTGGTTGAGCTTGAAATTAGTTGCAATAATCGTGAGGTTGTAAGGGACACCAGACCAACCTAAGTTAGACTATAATCTTGAGTAATATCATTGTGAATTGGTTAAGTAACTCTAGGTTAACGACAGTTATACTTAGGTGGCTAGTCTTAAATTGTAGGAATCGATGGATAAATACAGTGTCACAATATCATAATTGTTTAATTAACGGTTTTAAACGAGCAATCCTAGCCTAGGGAATTAAATCTAAGTGGATACCTTTGTCTCTTATTGAATTAAGTTTAATCAACTTTCGCGTTTAATTAGTTTCACAACAAAACTCCCCATTTAAATCTTAGAATAATTATTTGTTCAAGTTTTTAATTGACTGCTCTCTGTAGAACGAATTGGTCAAATACTTGTTTAATTACTACACGAACTGGTTATAGTTGGCTGTATTGTGTGATAAGTGATAGGTATTTAGCTAATAATTAAGAGTACAAAATTACACATCACTGCAGCTTCTCATACTTCTAATAAACTAGTTGTTGTCTAATAACAATTGGTCATAGGCTAGTTTTGTTAGTTTTTTTTAGTGCATGGTATTGCTGTATTATGTTCGGAAATTTTCGTGAGTATCGTTTTTTTTTTTAATTTCCTTTTACGGATTGTTATGTTTTATAGTGCATGGTTGATAATGCTAAAAACGAACATATATTTCATAGCATTATTTCCCAAGAAAGACAAGCTTTTAGTTGCAAATGTTCTATTTACAAGTGATATTCGTTTAAATATTAAAAGGTGAAGACAAAAGACAGACTCGACGAATTGAAGACGCAAACGCCCAAAAAGCTCAAAAGTACAAAATACAATCATAGAGGTTCTAATTATTGATAAGAAACGTCTCGAAATTACAAGAGTACAAGATTCAAAACGCAAAGTACACGATATAAAATAGTACGCAAGGACGTTCAAAAATCCGAAACTGGGACCAGAGTCAACTCTCAACGCTCGACGCAGCGGACTAAAAATTACAACTTAACTATGTATATAAATATAATATAATATATAATTAATTATATTAATTATATATATATTATATTTATAAAATAAATCGTCGGCAAACAAAGAGCCAAATGTGGGTGAGCTGTAAAAACGATCTCCGCAACTCGCGGAGTTTGAAGAAGAAAAGGGCCGCGAGTCGCGGAGCCCCAAATGTTGAAACTGCCTATAAAGCTCGCGCATTCTGATCGTAAAAAATAATCATAATATATCAATCTCTCTATATCTATACGTAATATTTATATTTATATTTTAATTTTAATTTTAATTTTAATCCTAATAATAAGGGTATGTTAGCGAATGTTGTAAGGGTGTAAGTCGAAATTCTGTCCGTGTAACGCTACGCTATTTTTAATCATTGTAAGTTATGTTTAACCTTTTTAATTTAATGTCTCGTAGCTAAGTTATTATTATGCTTATTTAATCCGAAGTAATCATGATGTTGGGCTAATTACTTAAATTGGGTAATTGGGCTTTGTACCATAATTGGGTTTGGATAAAAAGAACGACACTTGTGGAAATTAGACTATGGGCTATTAATGGGTTTTATATTAACTAAACAATACCTTGTTAATTTAATATACAAACTTATAATTCGACGTATCTATATATAACCACATACGCTTGACTGGGTATGGTGGGCGAGATATCTATAAATACCAATAATTATTCGTTTTACCGGACACGGAACTGGATTAATAGTTAATAGACTTGTTGAAACAGGGGTGAATTACATTCAAGGGTAATTGGTGTAATTGTTAACAAAGTAGTAAAACCTTGGTTTACACGCAGTCGATAACCTGGTGTATTCATTAAACAAAGTATTAAAATCTTGTCACAATTCGAATCCCCAATTAGTTGAAATATTTGACTTCGGGAATAAGAATAATTTGACGAAGGCTTTCGCTCTTTATATTTATGACTGATGGACTATTATGGACAAATCCGTATGGACATATTAAATAATCCAGGACAAAGAACAATTAACCCATGGGCATAAAACTAAAATCAACACGTCAAACATCATGATTACGGAAGTTTAAATAAGCATAATTCTTTTATTTCATATTTAATTTCCTTTATTTTATATTTAATTGCACTTCTGATTATCGCACTTTTATTGTTATCGTATTTAATTGCACTTTTTAATTATCGCAAGTTTATTTTATCGCACTTTTATTATTCGCAATTTCATTATCGTTATTTACTTTACGCTTTAAATTAAGTCTTTTTAATATTTTACATTTGGTTTTAACTGTGACTAAAGTTTTAAAATCGACAAACCGGTCATTAAACGGAAAAACCCCCCTTTATAATAATAATATTACTTATATATATATTTGTATTTTTATAAAAGTAAACTAATATAGCGTTAAGCTTTGTTTAAAGATTTTCCCTGTGGAACGAACCGGACTTACTAAAAACTACACTACTGTACGATTAGGTACACTGCCTATAAGTGTTGTAGCAAGGTTTAAGTATATCCATTCTATAAATAAATAAATATCTTGTGTAAAATTGTATCGTATTTAATAGTATTTCCTTGTAAAATATAAAGCTATTTTATATACACCTCGCACGACATCAAGAATATTTTTGGTGCCGCTGCCGGGGACAATCAAACTTAAAAGCCAGAAGCGCAACGCTAATAATTATAAAAAAAAAAGATTTTTATTTTTAGTTTACTTTTATAAAAATACGTTTTTGTAAAAATACGTTTTAAATATTCGAAAACATAGAAAAGAAAAACAAAATTATAAATATTTTTAAGAGTTTATTAAATATTTAAGTTTTATAAAGTTTCTTTATTTTTATTTTATAAAAATATAAGTTTTATTTAAATATTTTGTGTTATTAAAAACCGAAAAAAAAAAAAATAAATATATAAATCTAGTTTTAAGATTTTTATTATAAAGTATTTCTATTTTTATTTTAGTTTTTAAAACATAAGTTTTTATTTGGTTTTTATAAATATTTTATTTAAATATTTAAACAGAAAATATAAAATATAAAAAAAAACGAAACCTGTCGAAACCAGCCTGTCATCTGAATTTTCATATCCCGCGACTCGCGGAGTTTGAAGAAGAAAATACCGCGACTCGCGGAGCCGTCTGACACGGGCACACAGCAACCATAATTTGGCATTTATTACGGAGTTTTAATTATTATTATTAATTAATTAGTATTTAGGGTTAATTAATTTATTATTTAGTTTAAGATTTAATTAATTTGTAATAATTATTTTTAATTAGTTTTATTTATATATATAAAAGTAATAGTTTTATAAAAAAAAAATATTTTTATACTTTTTACAACTTTTTGTATATTTTTATATTTTGTCCCTTTTTAATTATTTTAGCGTAATATTTGTATTTTTCGCTCGTATTTAGTTTTAAGATATAGTTTTTGCCATAGTTATTTTTTTTTTACTTCTAGATTTTTAGGCTTTGCCGTAAAATCCCTTAAGTGCCTTTTCTTTAGACTAAGATTTATGTACTTTAGAATTTTGCGACGCCTTTTTAAATTTTAGTTTCTTTTTAAGATATTGCCATTTGGGATATAGTTTTTCTTGTAAGCTTTAATATTTTTCGACGCCTTTTACCTATGTATCAATTATCATTCCAATTAGTAATCTCAATTTGTGATTATAATTTTAAGTTAGTGATAGTAATAAGGTTGGGTTAGTCGAGTGTTTTTAAGTTCTATAAGTTACTCTTTTTCTTTCTTATTTTTATTTTTCGACCTTTTTCGACACGCTCTTTTTCTTTCTTATTTCTCGTCATTCTAGTTTTTAGGACTTAGAATTTTTTCTACTTCTTATCTATACTTCTTAAAATTACGAAAATTTATTTTAAGTGGTTAAATTGATAGACATCAAAATTTTCTGGTTCGTAGTAATAGTTGGATTTGTACGTGGACCGGGTTATTGGAGCCAAACAGTCCTCAATTATATTGAGACCAAACGAATCCTGCCCCTCTGCTGCATCTTTTGGCTATTCGAAACGTGGGCAAAATCAGAAAAGTCTATTGATTGGATAACTTATATAATTTTTCTTTCCTTTTTAAAAACTAATAGGATATTCAGTGAATGCACCGAGCAAGACGTTCATCACCTTTTGTACGTTCACCACCTGTAACTAGATCAAGACATTTAGCAAATATTACCGCCGTTGATTTTTCTTTAGAATCGTCATCCAGTCGACCAAGTACTCTAGTTCAAATTTCCGATAATCCATTTTTTGAACCCGACCTCACAATTGAGAATCCGGAGAATATTCAGGGACGATTCATAGATCCTGAACCATTAAATTTTCCTCCGGAACCACCAATCATTCAAACAGAGATTGTTGATGAACGAACCATTAAATCAGAATCCTCTAGTGATTCCGATTCAAAAAATTCAATTATGGAGAATCTGGAACCTTTAAGTATGGAAGACCGAATGAGAGCTAAACGCACTGGCCAAGGTCACGCAATTACTCATCCTGACATTAATGCGCCAGATTATGAAATCAAAGGACAAATTCTACACATGGTGACTAATCAATGCCAATTTAGTGGTGCGCCGAAGGAAGATCCAAATGAACATCTTCGTACCTTTAATAGGATCTGCACTCTATTTAAAATAAGAGAAGTGGAGGATGAACAGATATATCTCATGTTATTTCCCAGGACTTTAAAGGGAGAAGCCAAAGATTGGTTGGAATCGTTACCTGAAGGGGAGATTGATACATGGGACGTTTTAGTTGAAAATTTTCTTAAACAATTCTTTCCGGCATCTAAAGCCGTAAGACTTCAAGGAGAAATTATTACGTTCACACAGAAGCAAAATGAAACTCTATATGAGGCGTGGACAAGATTTGGAAAGTTATTAAGAGGATGTCCGCAACATGGTTTAGACACCTGTCAAATAGTACAAATATTCTACCAAGGATGCGACATCACTACAAGGAAAGACATAGATATAGCAGCTGGTGGTTCCATTATGAAGAAAACCGAAACTGATGCTTATAAAATTATTGATAACACTGCTTCCCACTCACATGAGTGGCACCAAGAAAAAGTTATCGTTAGATCATCTAAAGCAGCTAGAGCCGATTCTAGCCATGACTTAGATTCCATTTCCGCAAAGATAGATGCTGTCGAGAGACGAATGGAAAAGATGACTAAGGATATTCACTCAATACGAATTAGTTGTGAGCAGTGTGGAGGACCACATTTGACAAAAGATTGTCTCAGTATTGAATTAACAATGGAACAAAGAGAGAATGTTTCATATCTAAACCAAAGGCCTGGAAATAATTATCAAAATAATTATCAACCGCCAAGACCAATCTACAATCAAAACCAGAATTATAATAGAAATATTCCATACAACAACCAACAAGGTCCTAGCAATCAACAAGTATCTAACAATACTTACAACCAGCAAAGACCTAATTTTCAAAACAAACCACCACAAACCGATGATAAAAAGCCGAATTTAGAAGATATGATGACAAAGCTAGTTGAAACTCAAACGCAGTTTTTCACATCTCAAAAACAAACTAATGAACAAAATACTCAAGCATTTAGAAATCAACAAGCTTCTATTCAAAACTTGGAACAAGAAGTAAGTAACCTAGCAAGGTTAATAGGTGAAAGAAAACAGGGAAGTCTACCTAGTGATACAAATGCTAACCCCCGGAATGAAACAGCTAAAGCCATTACCACAAGAAGTGGTACAACACTTAAACCACCTGAAATACCTGTAACTTTTGATGAAGCTATTCCTACTCCACAAGAACCACAACCTGATCAAGATAAGGAAAAAGAACCGGTAGTTGAAAAGGTTAATGAAGAAAACACAGTTAAGGCTAAACCTTATGTTAAACCATACCAACCACCACTTCCTTACTCGAGTAAAATGAAGAAAGAGAAACTTGAAGCCGAGCAATCCAAATTCTTGGATATATTTAAACAGATAAATGTAAATCTTCCTTTCATTGATGTGATTTCAGGAATGCCTAGATATGCTAAATTCTTGAAAGATCTAATCTCAAATAGAAAGAAAATGGAAGAACTCTCGGCTGTTACTATGAATGCTAATTATTCAGCAGTGCTGTTGAATAAGATACCAGAAAAACTATCTGATCCAGGAAGTTTCACAATTCCATGTTTTCTGGGTAGTCTTAGCTCAATAGAAGCATTGGCAGACTTAGGTGCTAGTATAAATTTAATGTCGTATTCACTATACGCTAAACTAGACCTTGGAGAATTGAAACCAACAAGAATAAGCATACAACTAGCCGATAGATCAATAAAATATCCTAGAGGAATAATGGAGAATATGCTAGTTAAAGTTGGTACTTTAATATTTCCAGTAGATTTTGTTGTTCTGGACATGGAAGAAGATTCTCAAGTTCCTCTCATATTAGGAAGACCATTCTTAAACACGGCTAAAGCAATGATAGACGTGTTCGGTAAGAAATTGACCCTAAGTATAGAGGATGAGAGTGTTACCTTTTCAGTTGATAGAGCAATGCAACAACCACAATCTGCAGATGATACATGTTATTATATTCAAACTATAGATGCACATGCAGAATTATTAGAAGAATTTCCAGAATTACAAGGAATAGGAGAATGTTCTTTAGGAGAAGGAACTGAACCAATTGATGAAGTTGAAATGTTAGCTACACTTATAGCTAATGGATATGAACCAACAACAGAAGAAATTCAAATGCTAAAAGAAGAAGACAGATATCGATACAAATCATCGATAGAAGAACCTCCGAAATTAGAGTTAAAGCCACTTCCAAACCATTTGGAATACGCTTATTTACATGGTGAATCTGAATTACCTGTAATAATATCGTCTTCTCTTACTGAAAATGAGAAATCACAACTCATTTCTGTGTTAAAAGCTCATAAACCAGCCATTGCATGGAAGATTCATGATATTAAAGGAATAAGTCCTTCGTATTGCACACATAAAATCCTTATGGAAGAAGGTCATAAAACGTATGTGCAACGCCAACGAAGACTAAATCCTAATATGCAAGATGTAGTTAAGAAAGAGATTATTAAACTGCTAGATGCAGGTTTGATATATCCAATTTCTGATAGTCCATGGGTAAGCCCAGTTCAATGCGTGCCTAAGAAGGGTGGCATGACTGTCATTACAAATGAAAAAAATGAGCTTATTCCTACTAGGACTGTAACAGGATGGAGTGTGTGTATTGATTATAGAAAATTAAATGACGCCACCAGAAAAGATCACTTTCCCTTACCTTTCATTGATCAAATGTTGGAAAGATTAGCCGGAAATAGTTACTATTGTTTTCTAGATGGATTTTCCGGATATTTTCAAATTTCAATAGCACCCGAGGACCAAGAGAAAACCACTTTCACGTGCCCTTATGGTACTTTTGCTTACAAACGCATGCCATTTGGACTTTGCGATGCCCCTGCAACCTTTCAAAGGTGTATGATGGCGATTTTTCACGACATGATAGAAGAATGCATGGAAGTTTTCATGGATGACTTTTCAGTCTTCGGTGATACATTTGAATCATGTCTAGTTAATCTGGAACGAATGCTTATTAGATGCGAACAATCAAATCTAGTACTTAATTGGGAGAAATGCCATTTCATGGTTAAAGAAGGCATCGTTCTTGGACATAAATTTCAAAAGAAGGAATTGAAGTGGATAGAGCTAAAGTAGATGTAATTGCTAAACTTCCACATCCCACCAATGTTAGAAGAGTTAGGAGTTTTCTAGGGCATGCCGGTTTTTACCGACGTTTCATAAAAGATTTTTCTAAAATTGCCACTCCTATGAATAAACTCCTAGAAAAGGATGCTCCATTCATCTTTTCAGATGAATGTATCTAATCTTTTAATATTCTTAAAGAGAAACTCACTAATGCGCCGATCATGATAACACCAAATTGGAATCTACCATTTGAACTAATGTGCGATGCAAGTGATTTTGCAATGGGAGCCGTTTTAGGACAAAGGAATTGAAAAACGATTTCAACCTATATATTATGCTAGTAAGACGTTACAAGGAGCACAAACGAATTACACAACTACTAAAAAAGGACTCCTTACTATTGTTTTTGCTTTTGACAAATTTCGATCATATCTCGTTCTAGCAAAAACGGTGGTCTATACCGACCATTCTGCTCTTAGATACCTATTTTCAAAACAAGATGCTAAACCAAGATTAATCCGTTGGATCTTACTCTTACAAGAGTTCGATATTGAAATCCGAGATAAAAGAGGAGCAGAAAATCTCGCCGCTGATCATCTTTCTCGTCTTGAAAATCCCGAATTAGAAGTTCTAAATGAATCGGCCATACAAGACAACCTTCCTGATGAATATCTATTGAAGATAGATTATAATGAAATTCCATGGTTTGCAGACTATGCAAACTACTTAGTTTGTGGATTCCTTGAAAAAGGATTATCGTACCAAAAACGAAAGAAATTCTTTAGTGATATAAAACACTATGTTTGGGAAGATCCACATCTGTTTAAAAGTTGTCCCGATGGAATAATACGCCGATGTGTATTCGGAGATGAAGCTAGTAAAATTTTAAACCATTGTCACACAGGACCAACAGGAGGACACTATGGGCCTCAACTAACAGCAAGAAAAGTTTATGATGCTGGATTCTATTGGCCTACAATTTACAAAGATGCACACCTTCTTTGCAAATCCTGTGATGCTTGTCAAAGGGCCGGAAAAATAAGTCAACGTGATGAAATGCCACAAAATGTCATCCAAGTATGTGAAGTATTTGACATTTGGGGTATTGACTTTATGGGTCCATTTCCAAAATCTCATAATAATCTCTATATTCTCGTAGCCATTGATTATGTATCTAAATGGGCGGAAGCACAAGCTCTCCCAACTAACGATGCACGAGTTGTAGTCAACTTTTTAAAATGTCTTTTTGCAAGGTTTGGACACCGAAAGCTTTAATAAGTGATCGGGGTACTCATTTCTGTAATAATCAACTTGAGAAAGTTCTCAAAAGATATGGAGTAACTCATAAAATCTCCACTGCATATCATCCACAAACAAGTGGACAAGTTGAAAATACCAACCGAGCTTTAAAACGTATTCTAGAAAAAACCGTAGGATCAAATCCGAAGGAATGGTCCATTAAATTGGAGGATGCACTCTGGGCTTTTAGAACAGCCTACAAAACTCCAATTGGAACCACACCTTTTAAACTCGTCTATGGAAAAGCATGTCATCTTCCAGTAGAAATTGAACACAAAGCATTTTGGGCTTTGAAGACATGTAATATTGATTTACATGAAGCCGGACGTCTACGATTAAGTCAACTAAACGAATTAGAAGAATTAAGACATGAAGCATACGAAAATTCGCTAATCTATAAAGAAAGAACGAAGAAATGGCATGATAGAAGAATCAGAAGTTCAAAAGAATTTAAAGAAGGAGACAGCGTTCTTCTTTTCAATTCACGATTCAAGCTATTTCCTGGAAAATTGAAATCAAGATGGTCTGGACCATTCATAGTCAAAAGAGTTTTCCCATACGGAACGATAGAATTAATAAATTCAAATGGGATTGAATTTAAAGTTAATGGTCACAGAGTTAAACATTACATACATGGTCCGATGGAAGTTGACAATGAAGTTAATCATAATTTCACCACCAAAGAAAACCTTCAAAATGAAAACATAAATATGTTATCAACAACATATGAAAAATCAAAATTAGAATATAAGGAGGATTCAAATTTGAGTGATGAAGAAGAATTCTTATACAAACCTCCCATTCCAAGAAACGAAGAAAAATGTGAACAAGAAATTCAAATAGAAGTGAAAGAACCAAGGAAAGAACACCCGAAAAAGATTTACAAACCAACTCGACTTACTAAAGCATGAGACCCGGGTGAATTTATCATTTCTTGCTTACTTAATGATGGTGCTGTATATAATGGACTCGCAGATTTAGGAGCAAATACAAATATTATGCCTCTTTCCTTATATAAAAGATTAGGCATGGGTAAATTAAAACCAACCAAAATAGGTGTTCAATCATTTGACCAAACCATTAAACACCCGGTTGGAATAGCAAATAATTTACTTGTTAACGTGGGAAGTTTGACCTTTGTTGCAAACTTCATAGTGATTAATATGGAGGAAAACCTTGATATTCCTCTAATTCTAGGTCGCCCATTTTTAGCAACCACCGAGGCATTCATTGATGTAAGAGAAGGTAGAATGACACTTAGGGATGGTGATACATCGATCACCTTTGTGAACCGAAAGTTTAGATCTCCACAAACCAAAACTGTTAGACCAATAAAAATGCATAAGTGTGGGGAAGATGAAGAAACACTTAATGATGATCCAATCACAAAGAATGTCATTGATGATACGAAATTAGATGAACCCATTTTTAACAGTTCAACGAAGAAACTTTATAAACGGATTCACGATGCTAAGATTAAAGGAAACTTTAAGTTATATAACTGATTAATATCCAATTTATCGTCAAAAGAAAAGGCAATGTTAGTTGAATTTGTGAAAGTTACGGAGGAAATCAACAAATGGATTGAAGTAAAAGTCAAAGATATACAAGTTGTTGATGATTCAATTGAAAATAATGTTAATCACAATTTCAACTAAGTATAGGGGGTTTATGTATTTCTGTTAGAGTTAGATTTTCTATTTTCGTGTAGTTCTCGAAAATGGAACTCGAATGGTCTTTCCCTAGCAGACCCTAAAGAACTAGTCTTCTCCCCCCATTCTGAATTTTTATTTTTTTAGGTTTTTACGAAATGAAGACTTCCTGTGAACTAAACCATGGTCTAGTGCCTCACGCTTTGATCACTAAACGTAATAATGACACACTTCCGAGTGAAATAGTATCAGTAATCAGAGAAAGATTGGACGGAGTAAGAAAAGAATCCAGATGCGAAGATAATAAGTTACAATTTGGTAAAGGAAAATCAAAATCCGCAGCAAAAAGAAGAGCACGACACCTAGAAAGATGTCACAAATGCGAAAAATGGTCACATGGAGGTAAATGTTCAAATAATCAAACCTATTCAAATACTGAATTTGTTACTTTATGCAGAGACGGACCGTTCATATGTTTAGAAGAAAAAACACTGAATGCTCGAGGTTACGCCTATGTAGCCATGGAAAACCAATTAAACCAACTATCTTATGAATGGGATAGATCATATAACTAAGAATACTATCTCACAGGTAAGTCTGTACAGTTTTTTTGTTTTTATTTTTATTATTATTTTTAACCTTTTGATAATAAACGCTAATTTGTTCGCTATAAAGTATTAAATTGGTATTAAATAAAATTAGGTTTGGCGACCGAAATTATTGATATCATTCAAAAATTTATTACATCACTGCGAAATTTAACGTTTATTCTTAAGGTATAAATATCTTTAATCAATCAACACAAAATATTTCAAAAATTCGTCATGAGTTAAATTAGGTCATGGAACCGAAATTACTTTACCAAAAAGAGGGGCGCATATTTTTGATAATATTTGATTGATTAAAGTGGGATAAAAGCCAAAAAGGTTTTTAATTTTATTTTTACCATGTTTTTAAAATTAATATATAAATCTTAAATTAATATTGTAAACTTTGTAAAATTAATATATTTAAAATTGTAAATATTTGAAAAATTAATATAAGTTTGGTGTGAATTTATAATATGAATTTTTAAATTAAGTTTGGTGTGAATTTTTAATTTTTAAAATATGAATTTTATTTTTATGCATTTCAAATTTTAAGTTTGGTGTGAATTTTTAATATTAATTTTGAATTTTATATTTAAGTTGTGTGAATTTAAAAACAAAAATTTACTTTATGTCGCTAAGTTAAAAATATGATTTTTAAAATTCGTCGTAAGTTGAAGACTAGGTCTTTGAACCGAAATTGCTTTACCCGGGGGAGGGACGAGAACTTTTATTATCATTATTTTTAATCTTATTGAACTAAAGTATGACAAAAACATTAAAAAACTAAAAAAATCTTAGCTTTTAAAACAATCGCTACAAAAAGACAAATTTTAAAATTTTATCAAAGGACGGACTAGGATATCGATCCGAAACGACCTCGTCCTAAATAACAAGGGAAACAAAATTTTAAAATTAATTACTTAATTGTTTTAATTAGTATAAGATATATAAAAAAAAAATACAAACTTCGCGACTCGCAGAGTTTGAAGGGTCAAACACCGCGACTCGCGGAGGGACCAAAACCCAGAAAAAAATAAAAACGTAATCAGATCAGTATCCTCACACCACAACACAAAAATACTGCGAAACAAAGCCGAAAAAACCCGAAAAAACACTCCCAAATTCACAATTTTTGACCGTTAATCATCAAATCTTTTACTAAAATCATGTTAAGAAGGATGCTATCAAGGAATTACTCAAGAAAAACGGTAAATTTCTACATCTAAACACCATTTAATCCGAAAATTAGTGTTCTTGAGCAATTTTATACCCAATTTGATTTTGATGCTTTTTAGTGTAATTATGCTTAAATTGTTTATGTATTATGCTTATATAACCTAGATTGATGCTATTTAATATGATTAGAAGCCTTAAACTTCAAATTTTGAGTAATCTAGGGTTTGTGTTCTTGAGCAAATTTGGGGCTTTTTGATATAAACAGGTTATGGCCGATTTTTGTCATGAATTGTTGCTAAATTAAGTAGTGTAACATGTTTAGGTAGTTAAATGATCCAAACTTTGAGCCTAAACATGATTTTGAGAATTAAAGTGGACTTTTTCAAGTCTAAAATTCATGAACTTGATTTTTGAGAGATAATGCCATTTGAAACTTGTTTAATTGCTAATAATGATTATTTTGACATGTTATTTGAGTTGAATGCTTATGAACTTGGCGAACATTTTCGTATATGCTTATTTGAAAAAGTGTAGATTTGATAAAAATATGAAAATGAGCTTAAGTTTGATATAAATTGATCATGTCATTGTAATTATTTTGATTGATAATTTTGCTGACACTAATGCATATTTGGATGCACAAAAATTGTGTTTGATGTGTTTTGCAGACTGAAAGGGGTGAATCTTCATCCCAAGCTGGCAATGCTCCTACTGAGAATACGGAACAACAGGAGGTGGATAACTACTACAAACAAGATATACCTCATCCAGTCATGACATTCTCTGATATGCACTTGGAAGATTTGCACCCGAACCTGAGATTTGACAGACTTTGGATAGATTATCCAAAATACCAAAGGGGTTTGCATACTCTTCATTCTAAAGCTGTTGAAGTACCTAGGGTCATAGAATGGGGACCATTAGAAGCTGTAGAATTGGCCGGGCCAATTAGGAAATTACTTACACAGAGGTATGGTAATTCTACTTTTAACGATTGAGTACGGTTATTCAACATGCGTAGACCTGTATATAAAGTATGGTGTGAAGAATTGTTGTGTAGTATATAATTAAATGATCGGGTAGCTAGTTTAACCGATCGATCTTTTATTAGATTTTTGTTAGGAAGTTCGATGCGCCACATGTCTTTACTAGACATGGCTCAGGCTTTACGTATATATACGCCTGAGGAGTTAGCATCTGCCGATTGTAGAGGGTTGATATTGAACGGTAGGAAGATAGACGAAAATTTTGATACGCATGGTGTATGGAGTCAAATGACTAGCCATCACCGATTTAAAGGGGGAAATTACTCTTATTTGGATATAGATAGAGCTGAATTAAGAGTAATTTATAGGTTTTTAGCCAATTCGATTACACAACGAGGTAAGAACAAGGAAAAGGTAAATGAACAGGATTTGTTTTACCACATGTGTATTCGAGACCCACAAAGCGCTGTAAGTATACCTTATTGTGTGGGTTATTATTTATCAGCTATGGTTAGGGGGATGATGAAAGGACCCGTTCATATACATTATAAACGATTCACAATAGTTGATTACATTGCGAGGTATTTGACCTCTATATGATACATTTTACAAACATTGCATTCGTTTTTAAAAGACAAACTTTCTTTACATCGAAAATTGACAGGCATGCATACCATTTCATAATATCCACTATCCAACTATAAATTGATTTAATAATAATCTTTGATGAACTCAATGACTCGAATGCAACGTTCTTCGAAATATGCTATGAAAGACTCCAAGTAATATCTTTAAAATGAGCAAATGCACAGCGGAAGATTTCTTTAACACCTGAGAATAAACATGCTTTAAAGTGTCAACCAAAAGGTTGGTGAGTTCATTAGTTTATCATAATCATTTATTTCCATCATTTTAATAGACCACAAGAATTTCATTTCCAGTTCTCATAAATATACGTCCCATGCATAGAGACAAAAATAATCATTCATATGGTGAACACCTGGTAACCGACATTAACTAGATACATATAAGAATATCCCTATCATTCCGGGATCCTCCTTCGGACATGATATAAATTTCGAAGTACTAAAGCATCTGGTACTTTGGATGGGGTTTGTTAGGCCCAATAGATCTATCTTTAGGATTCGCGTCAATTAAGGTGTCTGTTCCCTAATTCTTAGATTACCAGACTTTAATAAAAAAGGGCATATTCGATTTCGATAATTCAACCATAGAATGTAGTTTCAATTACTTGTGTCTATTTTGTCAAACATTTATAAAAGCGCATGTATTCTCAGTCCCAAAAATATAAAGAGTAAAAAGGCAAATGAAACTCACCATACTGTATTTCGTAGTAAAAATACATATAACGTCATTGAACAAGTGCAAGGTTGGCCTCGGATTCACGAACGTATCAATATTGAGATTCAATATTGCAGGAAAATTACGTAGACGCAACGGAAATGATAAACACTATATTGACCTCACGAGCATACCCACGAACCATACTCAATCACCTCCATAGCTATAACCCATAATTTCCTAAATCCTATCCTACTCGAAAAACAATTCCGAAATCACTCGGACAGCACTCCGTCGTAATATTTTATGTATACTAATAATATCTTGAAATAATACGGAGTAAATATATATATGTAAATCGATTGAGAGAGTTTAGAGAAAAATATTTTCAAGTTTCTATGAAATAATGAAACCTATTGAATTCTATTTATAATAGATTTTTGAATTATTAAAGTGAATTATTAAAGTATGAATTATTAAAGTGAATTATTAAAGTATGAATTATTAAAGTGAATTATTAAAGTATGAATTATTAAAATTAAAGTAAAGTAAAAATAAAGTAAAGGTAAAGTTTAAGTATAGTAAAAGTATAAAACTATGTACGTATAATACGCGTATAAATATATATATAATATTAATTTAAATCGTTATACATATTTAATAAATTAAAATATAAATATCATTATCTTTATCATACTAGTTAAGTAATGAGTTGTCAAAAGTGGTTCTAGATATTTATAAAAGTTATATACGTTTTAATAATAAAGTTCTTTTTAAACTGAAAATGTTTTTGTACGTTTGAAACTAAATAGATCAATCGAGTCTTTATGAGATTCAATCTTCCACTATTCTTTGTCTAGTTCTCAATGATTGACAATTTGTTCTTATTTATAAATCACTTTACCATTTTCCGAATATTGTTAAAATGGAAAGATTACTCAAATCAACGTGGGCCTTTCAACAGAGACTTGTAATCATAATTCAATATATCTGATAATTCAATCATTTGATCTTATCTTCTAATTCCATTGATAAACATTTTGAAACAGATACAATCATATAAAGTATTTAATCTAATATTTTGTTTACGTTTCAAGTTATAATATATATACACATATACATATATAATCATATTCGTTTAATGGTTCGTGAATCGTTGGAACTTGGTCGAGGTTGAATGAATGTATGAACATAGTTTAAAATTCTTGCAATTTAACTTAACAAATATTGCTTATCGTGTCGGAAACATATAAAGATTAAAGTTTAAATTTGGTTGGAAATTTCCGGGTTGTCACAGTACCTACCCGTTAAAGAAATTCCGTCCCAAAATTTAAGTGGAAAGGTCGTGAATGATAATAAGTATGTTTTCATGATGCATATGGGCTGAAAATTAGAGTTTTATCATCAGCGAATAATTTGGATAAACAATTCATTTATATGAAGAGTACGAATGAAGCTAACATAGAAGAGTGAAATGACTAAGTGTAGATTCATCTTATCATTTGACGTAAATATGATTGATTCCCAGATTTCAAGGGATTTGAAGAAAATCTTCTTAATAAGATTTGACTCTCCGGTAATCAAGGGAATTAGGATCCGCTTTAAATGCGATCGTCCATTTTAATTGTTCTGTTGGAGATTTTCTTATAAATTCACCTCCTTCGTTTCCTTACAACTCACACCTTCTGTTGATGCATTTTATGCAAGTCCCTAGACATCTACCCATGTCCATTGCAGGTACAACAGTTTACAGGCCACCATGATTGCTCGTTATTATCCTATCCATGTTTGTATGTGGTTACAGGAACTGCAGGAATGAGATTTAGATGTTTGACTATGTTAGACTTAGTCAGACGTACGAGTGAAGCCTCACTAGTACGGCTGACAGGCTCATACGCACGGTTGATGCTGAGCTAAGTCACAATTACAACCTAAATGAGAAGACACGAGTGAGTGATCACCCGTACGGCTGATGAAGCCAACTCGTACGTGTGATGAATGAATCATATGGGTGAGTCAACAGCAGGGGTATATAAAGTCTTATGTTCTTCATTTTAGGTTAAGCCTCTCATTTGTTACTCACACTCAGATCTAGTGAGCTCCTCCGATTCTCTCTCAGTCCAAATCACCCAGGTGGTGAATAATAACTCTAGGTGTTGATCTAATCACACTTGATTTAGTTGTGGTTTGACTAAATTAATCAAAAAAAACTTAACCTATTCACTAGAGGGTTTGATTCACTTATTCCGCCATTGTGTGAGTTAAATCTGTTGATTTCTAAGTTCCTAGTCATGTTTCATCACCTTCTATTCTTTCCTCCTCAACTCATATTTTTAAAGTATTCATCAATATGCTCCATCCAGTTCTGATTCTCGATATACTTCTAACTTTCATATCGTTCATTCTTCTTTTTCATCTACCGCCGGAAGAATCTATTTACTTCTACTATACTCTTGGGTTTATAGTGTTTCTAGTTCTCCCGTGTCTTTATATTGCTATATGCATCGATATATATGGTTTATAATTTCTGGTTTGTCGTTGGGATTTATATGTTCCCTTATATTTCAAAGTCACTGCTTCTATCTTCTATAATCATTATCATTCATATTTAATGCTCTCTTTTATTTGCTGCAATTTATACCCCAATTTCTATTTCGGAGTTTTATCCTTTCGTTTCTTCTTCTTGCGATTAAGCACCGCTTGTAATGGTCCAGAATTCACAGATATGAATTTCAGAATGAACATTGTTAATGTTTTAGGAAGGAAATTGTGATGGCACGATCTTGACTTGTCAAATTACTAGAATACCTTGGAAAAGGCCGAATCATCAAGAAATATTTTCTTGATATTTTAGAGGTTAAATAGAATATAAGAGTCGTATAACATGGCACATGATGATGTTATGATCTGTGAATCATCACGTTCCATTTAGAAACTCATCATGACTTACTGTAATATAATCACATTGATCAAGTGTCATTATATTATACTAATTCATGCTTCAGTTCCCAACATTACTTCAAAATATTCCTATTTTAAACTTGAATGTTTCAGAATTTAGAAACTAAAATAGTTTCTTTTATGATGTAATACAGATAGCGCAAAGAGGTAAATGATTTCAAATAAGAAAAATTAAGAAAATATCTTCAGAAATATGGAGGATATTTATAATGAAAGATATGATGATATTTTAGAATTTCTAATATCAAAGTATGATGAAGAATATTGTCCTCAGAGGTTTAGAGTCAGGAGCAAGGTATTCGTTAATGACTTCAGCAGGTACTGAATCATTTGGATCCTTTGAAGTCAGGTTCAGTCTTTGTAATTTGTCCACAGTCTCCTTCCTACTTTGCTCAATCCATTTTCCAGTTCCAAAACTTCTCTTTTTCTGCGCTTTGCCAGCACACTTCATCATTATCATCCAGCTTTTACCGTTTAAAGTCGTTTATAGTTTTTGCTGCTTCATCAGCATTTTTTTTTCCATTTTCGGAGAACCAGTTCGTAGTTAGGAGTGTTTTTCAGAAACTTCACATTCAAATTAAGTCCAGAAGATAGACGTTATATATACACATATAACTGTTGGCGTAGACATCCTGCAAGATTTCAAAATACTGATTGCTAATTCCCAATGATTCGTATGGCAATTCTCATTACAAGATGCGAATGAGTAAATGATGGGGTTTCAATGAATAATTATAATGACTTTTTGGAGAGGCTAAAGTCAAAGGGTAATGAAGTTGTTGGTACATCTGCTAATAATGTGGTGGAATGTAAAAGGTTCTCTGGTAACGATGGTGTATATCTCAAGGTTATAATAAGGTTAGTCTGACTGAAAAGTCGAAGTTGACTTGCTGGAGCTGTGACAAAACTGGCTACTTTGAATAGGAGTCGCAAAGTTATTTTTGCTAATAAATGCCAAAAAATTTAACGCGAATACGTTGTTTAAACTTTTACTTTGGTTTCAAGAGTTTTTCGGGTACATAACTGTGGGTAACATGTGGTTGGATCATCATCTCGATTGCTCATCATTCGAAGTGTCTTCGGAAATTTTCGAAGGGTTTGAAAACAGATTGTAATCGTTAACATACATTTGATGTTCTAACACAGTTTTGAAGTCAAAATATAGCTTGTGAAAGATGTAAGGATCTAAGAGTGATGATTTTGGTCATATTTCAAGTTGAATTTTGAGATTTCAAAATCAGAATATGTAATTAAATTTTGAATGAGTATGGTTGTTTTGATTTCTATAAAAGAATGTATATTGTTGTGAAAGTAGGGAGTATAATGGATGATTTGCTGAATCAGGTTCGAAGAATGTAACATATTAATTGTGAATTTATATATCTCTCGGGTATTACCTACCCGTTAAAAAAAATTTCACAATTAATATTTTGTACAAAAGAATTTTATTACAGTCTTTATGAAAATATATATATGTATATTTTCTTCAGATGTAACATAGATTTAATGAGTTAATGTTAAATTAAACTCATTTGATTTACGGTTGAAACTAGAATTGAATAATCCCTAACGGCTTTAAAAAGTACATAACTTTTACGCAGTATTTCTTTAATGACATTGAAATTATGAATCAATACTTCGTTATTTGTTGATGTATGATGTTCGGTTCGTGGAATTCTTGTGAATTTCGCAAAGTACGAATGATGTTATCTGAAAACTTTCGGGTACATCGATGATGAAAGTATAAAATCAAATATATACTTGATTTATTATGAATTGGAATTTGTTGAATTGTGACAGGGATTGTAGTTAACGCTGGTTAAGTTGCAGCCGAAGGACGTACATTATTGCATATTTGTAATATGAATTAACCGAGTAGTTAAGATTCACACACAATAGCTTAGCACGGAAAGATTTATTTCAAAATATATATATATATATATATATATATAATATACATATAATTTCTTCAGAGGGAATGAGTTAATTCTTCATAAGTCGTTGATACAATATACACGTTATTGATTCGTAATGATGTCAACAGTGATTCTTGAACTGACTGAGTTTGTGATGTTATCGGTGTTGTTGATTCGGATGTTGACTGTACTGACGATGCTGGTAACGCTGACGGTACTGTTGATGCTGTTGGTAAAGCAAGTTTAGCTTGTTAATCACACACCATTTTTGTCAGGGTTTCTACTCTTCCTTCTATCATTTTGGTTCGCTTAACTGATTTATGGTTAGGGCTAGATTAGATAATCTCTAAGACTTTAGAGATTACATAATCACCGCAAAATGTTTCTCCAATGAAGTTATGAATTAATACTTCATCAGTTATTGTTGTTGGTACTCCTTGGTATCTATGGTGCGTATGACGTTGATGCTCGTGGGACAGATTGTGAAGTTGAGGTTTACGACGCGGTTGTGGTTGGAGGTGGTAATGGTACTATTAGCGTTGATGATGGTGGTACTGGTTATGTTGCTGATGCTGCTGCTGGTGTTTGTAATCTCTGCACCATATTCTCCAAAGCCACTACCCGAGCGCGAAGCTCGTTGACTTCTTCTATTACACCGGGGTGATTGTCGGTTCGGACGAGCGGATAAATAAAATCTAAAATTTGATGTAATATATAATCGTGACGAGATACTCTAGAAATGAGCGAGAAAATGGTGTTTCGGACAGGTTCGCCGGTAAGTGCTTCAGGTTCTTCGTCAAGAGGGCAATGTGGTGGATGGAAGGGATCACCTTCTTCTTGTCTCCAATGATTGATGAGGCTACGAACCCATCCCCAATTCATCCAGAATAGGTGATGACTGATTGGTTGATCTATTCCAGTCACACTGCTTTCGGAGCTTGAATGGAATTCCATTTCGGAATCTGAGTGACTTGAACTGATGACGAATTCCATTTCGTATGATTGGATAAAGGATTTTTTTTTTTTGATATGAAATGATTTTGGCTAACGGATGGTATTCTAATTACATAGAATATATATATATATATATATATATATATATATATATATATATATATATATATATATATATATATATATATATATATATATATATATATATATATATATATAGATAAAAAGATTTCGTAGATTACGAAGGACTTTGCGGGATATGTCAGGCAAAGTTTAAAGTAACAGATACGATAAGATATGATTTAACAGATATGCTAAGATATGAATTTTTGTCTATACACTATTCATGCAATCAATGCAGCAAGACGTGTCTTAGACTAAAAATGATAAGCAGGTAATTTCCTGAGGATGATAAGTAGTTAATTTTCGACACAAAATGATAAGCAAAACTTTTGACGTGCAGACACGGTCGAAGTCCAGACTCACTAATGCATCCTATCGACTTATCAGTTAGACACACTAATGCAGACCTGGTTCGCTAAGACCACCGCTCTGATACCAACTGAAAGGACCCGTTCATATACATTATAAACGATTCACAATAGTTGATTACATTGCGATGTATTTGACCTCTATATGATACATTTTACAAACATTGCATTCGTTTTTAAAAGACAAACTTTCTTTACATCGAAAATTGACAGGCATGCATACCATTTCATAATATCCACTATCCAACTATAAATTGATTTAATAATAATCTTTGATGAACTCAATGACTCGAATGCAACGTTCTTCGAAATATGCTATGAAAGACTCCAAGTAATATCTTTAAAATGAGCAAATGCACAGCGGAAGATTTCTTTAACACCTGAGAATAAACATGCTTTAAAGTGTCAACCAAAAGGTTGGTGAGTTCATTAGTTTATCATAATCATTTATTTCCATCATTTTAATAGACCACAAGAATTTTATTTCCAGTTCTCATAAATATACGTCCCATGCATAGAGACAAAAATAATCATTCATATGGTGAACACCTAGTAACCGACATTAACTAGATACATATAAGAATATCCCCTATCATTCCGGAATCCTCCTTCGGACATGATATAAATTTCGAAGTACTAAAGCATCCGGTACTTTGGATGGGGTTTGTTAGGCCCAATAGATCTATCTTTAGGATTCGCGTCAATTAAGGTGTCTGTTCCCTAATTCTTAGATTACCAGACTTTCATAAAAAGGGGCATATTCGATTTCGATAATTCAACCATAGAATGTAGTTTCAATTACTTGTGTCTATTTCGTCAAACATTTATAAAAGCGCATGTATTCTCAGTCCCAAAAATATAAAGGGTAAAAAGGCAAATGAAACTCACCATACTGTATTTCGTAGTAAAAATACATATAACGTCATTGAACAAGTGCAAGGTTGGCCTCGGATTCACGAACGTATCAATATTGAGATTAAATATTGCAGGAAAGGTACGTAGACGCAACGGAAATGATAAACACTATATTGACCTCACGAGCATACCCATGAACCATACTCAATCACCTCCATAGCTATAACCCATAATTTCCTAAATCCTATCCTACTCGAAAAATAATTTCGAAATCACTTGGACAGCACTCCGTCGTAATATTTTATGTATAATAATAATATCTTGAAATAATACGGAGTAAATATATATATGTAAATCGATTGAGAGAGTTTAGAGAAAAATATTTTCAAGTTTCTATGAAATAATGAAACCTATTGAATTCTATTTATAATAGATTTTTGAATTATTAAAGTAAATTATTAAAGTATGAATCATTAAAGTGAATTATTAAAGCATGAATTATCAAAGTGAATTATTAAAGTATGAATTATTAAAGTTAAAGTAAAGTAAAAATAAAGTAAAGGTAAAGTTTAAGTATAGTAAAAGTATAAAACTATGTACGTATAATACGCGTATAAATATATATAATATTAATTTAAATCGTTATACATATTTAATAAAATAAAATATAAATATCGTTATCTTTATCATACTAGTTAAGTAATGAGTTGTCAAAAGTGGTTCTAGATATTTATAAGAGTTATATACGTTTTAATAATAAAGTTCTTTTTAAACTGAAAACGTTTTTGTACGTTTGAAACTAAATAGATCAATCGAGTCTTTATGAGATTCAATCTTCCACTATCCTTTGTCTAGTTCTCAATGATTGACAATTTGTTCTTATTTATAAATCACTTTACCATTTTCCGAATATTGTTAAAATGGAAAGATTTCTCAAATCAACGTGGGCCTTTCAACAGAGACTTGTAATCACAATTCAATATATCTGATAATTCAATCATTTGATCTTATCTTCTAATTCCATTGATAAACATTTTGAAACAGATACAATCATATAAAGAATTTAATCTAATATTTTGTTTACGTTTCAAGTTATAATATATATACACATATACATATATAATCATATTCGTTTAATGGTTCGTGAATCGTTGGAACTTGGTCGAGGTTGAATGAATGTATGAACATAGTTTAAAATTCTTGCAATTTAACTTAACAAATATTGCTTATCGTGTCGAAAACATATAAAGATTAAAGTTTAAATTTGGTTGGAAATTTCCGGGTTGTCACAGATGAGACCGCATAGCATAATAGGAGGTGGTATATTTATTACTTTGATTGCTGAATATCTCGGTGTGGATATAAGTCGGGGGGGATTACTAATCGAAGAACCAGAACCCCGCGATACAATAGGTTTAAATGTATACCATGGTGCGAAGGTTTTGAAGAGGCGAAATAACGCCGCAGTACAATACCATGGTAGACATCCACAGGTTGAGAGAAACCAACAGCAAGGTAATGTAGGAGGGGGAAATGAAATGGCAGAAATGCAAAGGTTTATAGCTTCACAAGAGTACGAAAATGCTAGACATAGAGCATTTGAAGATTGGCAAGTTCATCAAAACCAAATCATAGCTTATTGCCAACATATAGGTAGAAACTATATTCCTACTCCATCGCCCATATTCCCTCCCTGGTCTATAGAGATTCAACCACCGTATCCTACGTATAGCCCAGCCGAAGCATTTTATAGCACCTATGGTTATGCATGGAACCCCTACTGGTATCAGTATCATCCCTAGTCTACTTAGTTTTATTTATTTTATTATTTGTAATGTTAATACATTTAATACTTATGTTAATATTGTAATAGTTTTTATAATTTTCTAACTTTTATTATTAGATTTTAATAATTTTTAAGTGTGGGGTAATATACCAAACTTCAAAAATATGTATATATGTTTGCAGTTTATCTTATGTACACAACAGGGTAAAACAACTCATTTTCAAAGACTGGCATTAAGTTCAGCAAAAGCAACTAATTTTGACGACAAGATGAAAAATATATGTGAAATAACAACGAGACGGAATGAACAAATGATGTGCACCATTTATCATTCAGAAAACAAACAACAATATGTTTGGAAAATTTGGTAAAATTTAATTATTTCTACGCTAATCACCCTCAATAATTTAAATTGTTACTGATTTCTTGCAAATGAGGGCATTGCAAGATCTTAAGTGTGGGAAGGGGTTAAATTCTTTCGGATTTTTAAAATTTTTATCTTAAACACTTGGTTACCATTAAAAATACTAGTAAAGCAGTAGTTGTATTAGAATCTAGTGCTCTCTGATAATAAAGAACAGCCCTAGTCTTATATACTGACTACCCAATTCTAGTAAAATTTTTAAAAATTTTTAACTAAATGAACTCAAAATCATGTTTATACATATTTATGAACGATAAAACTAGGTGTTAACACCGAAATTATTGTTACCTCGAAAAGGAGATAAATTGAGAAACAAACCAAAATGTTAAAATTCATTTAAAATGGAATAGAGGACAATAAAAAGGAAAATAAAAGCCAAGTGTGGAAAAATTCTCCAAGTTATTCAAAACATATGTCACATATTTCTGTAACAAATAACTGAAAATACTTTTGCTTTGGACTAAACTAAACTGTTTTACCCGATAAAAGAAAAGAAAAGATGGATCTACACGATGAATCAATTCCATCATTAAAAGGAAGTAAAGTCTTCCGAAAAAGAAACGCGCTTCTTGATTTAGGTCAGGAAGTTGTCGTCCAGACCAGCTGTAGGTTGACGAAAAATCTAGAAAAGTCATCACTAAAATCAGCAGGAAATCCACGGACCTCAGCATAAAACAGGGTCGCCAAGTGGTCAGATTTATCCTAACCATGAGAAGGATTTATCTCGTAAAATGGGGGGGGGCACCGTGCAAATTAGCTTGATAAGACTAATAAATCAGATCCCCAGAAAGGATAATCTCCTTAAAGATTAAAAATCAGCTTTTAAGACTGATATTACTCAATCCTAGAGATTGACCTTAAAGATTGAGAATTACAAACTCATGGAATTCGATGATATCTAAACTCGAGCTTGAACGAGAAAATATTTTGATCAAAATTACAAACCGATTTGTTTTCTGAAAACCTATTTTCAATGCGTTCATTACCATTGAACGTAAAATCCTAGGAATTCACCTGGAATTTATTAGGTCACCTGAACCAAATCGGGTGTCAACCGTAAGAACGGTGGTTGCATAGCATGGTCAAAGACAGGACCTTGTGCCAGACCAAAAAATTATAAGGGTGAGCTTTACTATTGCTCCTACAAAGGATAGTAATTGCGTCCGACACGTTATAGACCATAATTAAAAGCATGTCAGGGGACATTGCCTTAACAATTGCTTGTTCAACGCTTTCCTTTACAACCGGACGGTAGTTTACCGAAAGGTAATATACAGGACAAGTAAACTGGACGTGTTGCTTTCCTAATACAAGGTTAGCAAGTGGGTGACACAAAACCGCAAGTTTTGAGCTAAAATTTTCAAATCTGAAACCCACCAAACCCACAAAAATAATTTGAAAACACCGGTGAAGGGTTATTCCGGAAAACTTATCTAGGGTAAAAACTAGATTTAATTTTCAAAAGATCAAATGTTTTCATAAAGATCCAATTTCCTTAATGGATCTAAATTTTTATAGTCATGTGGGACTGTAAACCATATCGTTACTACCATTGTTTATACCGCCGTATAGAAATCACTGATGTACAAAGTGTGAAGAATAAAGAAGTGATTCTAGTATTTCAAGACTATATTGCTTGAGGACAAGCAACGCTCGAGTGTGGAAATATTTGATAATGCTAAAAACGAACATATATTTCATAGCATTATTCCCCAAGAAAGACAAGCTTTTAGTTGCAAATGTTCTATTTACAAGTGATATTCGTTTAAATATTAAAAGGTGAAGACAAAAGACAGACTCGACGAATTGAAGACGCAAACGACCAAAAAGCTCAAAAGTACTAAATACAATCAAAGAGGTTCCAATTATTGATAAGAAACGTCTCGAAATTACAAGAGTACAAGATTCAAAACGCAAAGTACAAGATATAAAATAGTACGCAAGGACGTTCGAAAATCCGGAACCGGGACCAGAGTCAACTCTCAACGCTCGACGCAACGGACTAAAAATTACAAGTTAACTATGTATATAAATATAATATAATATATAATTAATTATATTAATTATATATATATTATATTTATAAAATAAATCGTCGGCAAACAAAGAGCCAAATGTGGGTGAGCTGTAAAAACGATCTCCGCGACTCGCGGAGTTTGAAGAAGAAAAGGGCCGCGAGTCGCGGAGCCCCAAATGTTGAAACTGCCTATAAAGCTCGCGCATTCTGATCGTAAAAAATAATCATAATATATCAATCTCTCTATATCTATACGTAATATTTATATTTATATTTTAATTTTAATTTTAATTTTAATCCTAATAATAAGGGTATGTTAGCGAATGTTGTAAGGGTGTAAGTCGAAATTCTGTCCGTGTAACGCTACGCTATTTTTAATCATTGTAAGTTATGTTCAACCTTTTTAATTTAATGTCTCGTAGCTAAGTTATTATTATGCTTATTTAATCCGAAGTAATCATGATGTTGGGCTAATTACTAAAATTGGGTAATTGGGCTTTGTACCATAATTGGGGTTTGGATAAAAAGAACGACACTTGTGGAAATTAGACTATGGGCTATTAATGGGTTTTATATTAACTAAACAATACCTTGTTAATTTAATATACAAACTTATAATTCGACGTATCTATATATAACCACATACGCTTGACTGGGTACGGTGGGCGGGATATCTATAAATACCAATAATTATTCATTTTACCAGACATGGAACTGGATTAATAGTTAATAGACTTGTTGAAACAGGGGTGATTTACATTCAAGGGTAATTGGTGTAATTGTTAACAAAGTAGTAAAACCTTGATTTACACGCAGTCGATAACCTGGTGTATTCATTAAACAAAGTATTAAAACCTTGTTACAATTCGAATCCCCAATTAGTTGAAATATTTGACTTCGGGAATAAGAATAATTTGACGAAGGCTTTCGCTCTTTATATTTATGACTGATGGACTATTATGGACAAATCCGTATGGACATATTAAATAATCCAGGACAAAGAACAATTAACCCATGGGCATAAAACTAAAATCAACACGTCAAACATCATGATTACGGAAGTTTAAATAAGCATAATTCTTTTATTTCATATTTAATTTCCTTTATTTTATATTTAATTGCACTTCTAATTATCGCACTTTTATTGTTATCATATTTAATTGCACTTTTTAATTATCGCAAGTTTATTTTATCGCACTTTTATTATTCGCAATTTCATTATCGTTATTTACTTTACGCTTTAAATTAAGTCTTTTTAATATTTTACATTTGGTTTTAACTGTGACTAAAGTTTTAAAATCGACAAACCGGTCATTAAACGGTAAAAACCCCCCTTTATAATAATAATATTACTTATATATATATATTTGTATTTTTATAAAAGTAAACTAATATAGCGTTAAGCTTTGTTTAAAGATTTTCCCTGTGGAACGAACCGGACTTACTAAAAACTACACTACTGTATGATTAGGTACACTGCCTATAAGTGTTGTAGCAAGGTTTAAGTATATCCATTCTATAAATAAATAAATATCTTGTGTAAAATTGTATCGTATTTAATAGTATTTCCTTGTAAAATATAAAGCTATTTTATATACACCTCGCACGACATCAATGGTATTGCTGTATTATGTTCGGTATGGGATTGGTGCGGGTTTCCTTCTGGGCATGCAGTTGGGGACGGGTATAACTGTATAGGAGATGAACGCGTGGGTGGTGAAGTCCCCCTGTGTGATCCTAACAGCTGTCAAAAAAATATATATATTGGCTATACATTCTATTTGTTCATAGCATTGAATTTGAAACATAACCCTGAATATAATTCTCATTTGAGGGTAGAATTCACATCTATAGATTTAAGTGTAAAGATTTGTATAGGTATGTATACACACACAACTTCAAAACAAAAACAAAAAAAAAAATAATAATAATAAATAGACAATAAAAGAGGCTGAAATGTCTTCCGATAAGTTCTTCGTGTCATCATCTTGTGGTTATAACAGCACTCTTCTACTTATAAACACTCTTATCATTACAAGCTTCCTATACCTATATTTAGGCTAACAAGTTCTATATAAAACCGCTACTCAATGCCTACGAGAAAAACTTGTAGGTTTTCGCTTGAACGATGATCGACCTTAAACCTCCGATTGGTGATAAGATCATCAAAGAAACTCCAAGTGCGATACATATCTGAAAATTTAGTGAAACAATGTTAATATAGATTAACACATATCAAAAAGTCAAATGTTATATATTATAGATATAACGAGGAATTAAAGCCCGCGCGTTGCAACAAAGTAAAAATTTTGGTATAATTTTTTTTTAAACTTCTTTTTTTTAGAAATAGAAAAGAAGTTGGATGACGTCATCATGTCGTGAGCGCTGATGTCATCATGTGGTTACTGCTCATAGTGTTGAAGTGTTGGTATAGGTGTTAATTAATTACGTACCCAATTAGTAATCCACGATAAGCTCCACTTTTTGGGTTTATAGAGTGAAAGCCACATAATGCAAGGCAACTGAATGATCAAAGATCAACAAATTCAAGATTAAAACCATAAACGAATATTACATAGAAACAAGAATCAATAATTTAATTAATGAATTTGCTTACGAAATATGTTGTTGGAGCGAATGCAAATCCTCCGAAGAAACCAAGTAGTCCGCTGAAGAAAGGGAAGCAGATAGCTATGAACATTGTAAGCGCTGCAAATGCACGAAGAAATTAAATTGTAATTAGTAAATCCCACACATTTTTTTTAACGGCAAAAAAAAAAAAGATTAAAAAAATTAGCGAGAAGCTGGAAAATTACAAAGAACACGTAGGATAATATAATTAATTTGTGTTTGCTTACCAACGTAGGTATTTCTCGTAATAAAGCGAAGAGTAAAACTAGGAGTGAAGTTCAACTTCTTTACCAACACGGTTTCAATCATATCAAAAACCGGCATTGCATATACCTACATAACATATAAAATTTCTGTTAGATTTTATTAGTAAAGATAAACATTTATTGATCAAAACTCAGCCAAAACTCAGCTAACACTCGAGATTACTCGGAAAATCGGTCAAAACTCGGGAATGGAAAATCGGTCAACATCAGTCAAAATTCGGTCAAAATTGATCAAAGTCAAACTTGGTCAATATCCGAGTACACCTCGAGTTTCCGAATACTTTGTAAAAAGTCCCAAATGTTTGCAACCTTGGTTCTAGGTGGAAAGTTAGCCCAATAAGTATCGAATCTCAATATTAATATTCACCTGGTAGCTACCAATGACATGAACCACAACGAACAAGTTAGCCATGGCGATTAGCCACGCGGGCTTATTCAAACTAATAAGAAGGTTATCCGAGACTCCATTTCCATACACGTAATACCCAACAAGAGCAACCGGAAAATAGCATATAGCAACGACTATATAAGCAACAACCACTCCCTTCCACATAGGACCCTTTGAAGGCTTTTCGGGGGTCGATGGAATGGTGGCTTGAATTTCTAACACTACGTTGTGGCCAGCATATGCAAATGCAACGTCACCCAACGCACTAAAGAAGTTAAACACGGTCCCAACTGTGCTCTTAGCTTTGTATCCATATTGTACATTTTTTTGTACTCCCTTGTTCAAGGCAGCTGTCCATGCAATAGTCGAGTAACTGCATCGTAACCATTGTATTACCAGTTAGAACGAGTTGTAGTATATACCGTTTGGCTGTGGTTCTATTGTTTTACGTCCACCTTAATCTGTTAAACGGGTATTTGAGTATCTGGCATGTTCTAATTGTTATGAAATTATAAGGCAAAAAATGGCCAAAAAATGATTTCATGTGAATTAGAAATAGTCAATCTATTAAACTTTTTAAAAAGGAAGTAAACAAGTAAATTCTATCTTATACTCAAGAATTTCATTTGTTATACTTGATATGAAATGAAACTGGGTCAAATAATACAGGTGGATTTATCTAATACTAGTTGTTTATAAATAATAATTGATTATTTAATAATTATATATTAAGTAATAAGTATTTTTGTTATATAAATAAATAATAATAATAAATAAGTAATAGGTAATTATAAGGAGACAAATAACTAAATTAGATAGAGACAAATAACTAATTAAGAGGAAGACAAATAATTCTTAACTACTAAACAAATATTGTTTTTATTTCACTACAAGAAAAATGAGTTTTAGTGACGAAGACTATTTGTCACTAATAATACTAAATTGTTCATTAAATCAAGTTAGTGACCAAAATAGGTTGGTCACTTCTCGTCACTATAGATATAGATATGTCAAAAAATATTTTAGAGACCAAAATACCAAAATTGGTCACTATAGTGACCATTTATTTGGTCACTAATATCGTATAGTGACCAAAATTTAGTGATCACTTTTTTAATGGTAACTAAATAGCATTATTAGTGATCAAATATTGAGTTGTCACAAATGAGCATTTTTCTTGTGTTGAAATTCTAATTAATAGTAAAATAAGAGAGAGACTCATCACCCAAATCAATGGTATGATTATTATCTAAGGGTTTATGATTTTCGCTTTATATATAGTTAAATAGATAAATAGATAGATTAGATTGGTTATTTGAATACATGGCAATATTAGTTTATTAAAGCAAATAACAATTAGGAAGAATTTTGGTACAGCAAAGGCATAACTTTCGGCCTCAAAATGTGATTTCTTGTTAAAAAAAACTCTTAAAGGCACCTACATCTGTGCAGTTAACTGCATAGATGTTAGTTATCCCAATAACTAATTATGAAACTTGCAGTATTAATATTAATATTTAGTATAATTATAAATAAATTCTAATAAAGTACAATATCGTTTTATGCAGAGTACCTGAGGGACATGACAGCAGCAGCCAACGACACTCCAGATATCGAATTAAGATTCGGAAGATGAGAAAGAACGAAATGAGCAGACGCAAATATCATGATGAAATACGTAAGCTTGATATGTTTACAACTATCTCCACAAACCACATCATGAAATTTCTGTAATGATTTTCCTCCGGTAACCATATATACAATGTTTACTCCAACTTCAACTATAAGTTGTTGCGGAACCACAATATAAAGACCGAGTTTTTCGCCGAAAGCATGTTGACCGAGCTCGTGATATCTATCGAATCGTTTCCCGGGTACCATTTCGTGCATTTCAACCATTTGCCATAATGTGTATAGAGTCACAACCCATGATATTACTAAAACTGCAACACCAGGACCCCTGTTCATTTTGGCACGTATTAGTATTATTTCCTACTATAGTAATTCTGGACCATGTTTAATGGCTATTATGCCTCTGTGAACAGTTACCTTTACCAGTTTATACAGGGGTATTTAAGTAATTTTGAACTTACTTTTTTTTCCCTTAAATTTTTAATATTTGTTTTCTTTGGTTTGCATTTTGCCCCTGTTAAACGGGGCCTACACACCGATAGTTATTACCGTACATTATATGTTAATGAATAGTGGTGGTCAAAAAGGGATACTGACCAGCCGAGTTCTGATAAGGCGTACGGGAGACTGAGAACACCGGCTCCAACCATGGCGGTAACGTTGTGAAAGGCCGAGTACCACCATTTTGCATTCCTTGATGACGTAATTGGTAGCCAGGCATCAATGGCTTTCTCATTTTCGGTCCTGTTGTCAACCTGTTTGTATCGTTGGAATTATCGATATTTAGTACTCTAAATTGAAATTTGTAAATACAAGTTTATCTAGGGCCAGAGACAGAGATAGAAATTTTGTTATTCGAGTCTAAAACTTAGCATATAAAATTAGCAGGTTTAGAACGAATTACATCAAGAGGATACAAGAACATCATAACATATTGTTCAAAACTAAAAGTATGTGTTGTTGGTGCATCAAAACCTATCACTAATCAAAATATTTAAGATTTTTTATTTTTTTTTTATTTTTAATTTTTGAACAGCAAACACTCTTTTTATTCACACAGGACTCGAACTCACAACCTCAAAGTTAATGAGTTCTCTTGAAACCGTCCTTTTGTTTAAAATTTTATTATGTTCGAGTAATTTGTCAGAACATTACAAGAACATCATAACAAGACGATCTTTTACTCCCATGTACAGGCTCAACTAGGTTATCATGTGACCGTTTTCAACCATTTTTCTGGTGACCCCAAGGTATGATGTGGTGAGTATTGAACATTAGCGTTTTTGCGAGGAAATAACTGCTAGGCTGGATGGGTATAACAAGACGAAATGATACGATAAAAGGCAAAAAAGGTTATAGAATCAAGATAATAATATCAAAAATACCTAAAAAGTTTGGTGACTCAACACAAAGTAAGACAAAGAAAACAAAAGGACAATAATGTGGCTCATTTTATCTTATTAGCATAGCAAGTAATCAATATGATAAAATTATTAATATTTAACAAAACTTATAGTATTCGGTTTCGGCATTTATAGTGTGGATAGATACCTGGTTATAACCATTCTGTTGATCATGTGTGGCTATGCCGTTATCGTTATCGTTAACCATTTTTGACACACGTTAAGAAAATGGCCGATACCGATAACTGGTAAAGAGATTATGAGGCGAAAAGAGTGAGATTTAAGTTTTTTTTTGGGCTTATTAAGATGCATATTTATAGATGAAGTAATACCAGCCATCTTTTGCATACAAGTCAATTGTAGTTGGTTGTTTCCGGGAAGTTTTTTTTTTTTAGATTCATGTGCTGTCTTTGGGTCAACGTTCTTGTAACCAATCATAATCATCAAAGTTGCAAATTTAGTACTAGTTTATTTAATGTATCTTTTTTATGATGATTAATCAATTAATTTAATGACACACTTATAGGGTGATTGAGAAATTACGGCTAATTTTATGTAATATCTTGTGTTGGTCAATAAAGTCGAAAAATGATTCATTTGAAAAGTATGCGTTTAGTTTAGTTGGTTGATAATTATTTCACTTTATTAGTTGAAGATGACAATTTGATCCGTCTAATTTTAATATTTCATTACTACTTTTAATATTTAGTTTTCTCTGGGGTTCGAGTTATCGACTCGCTTTGTGCGTCGATTAATCTTAAGACGACAACCTACTTTGCAAGCTGTATAGAGTCGTGCTTGGTGAACCTCCGTGCCCATGAGAGTTTTTTTTTGATGCTCCATGATTTCAAACTCCCTACCTTCCTTTCCACTTAGTGGAAAACCATGATCATCACTCGGCTACCATCTCATAGTTCATTAATAGTTTTATATGTTCCTAAGACCATTCCCAACCATGACACCGTCATGGGCATTTCCTCACTGTCACATCAGCTTTCTCTCTCCTCCTTTCTCACCACTTCCTCCCATAACACTCTCATAACACACCATTGCCAACCATGACATACTTCCTCATTTTTTATTATTATTATTATTATTATTATTATTATTATTATTATTATTATTATATAACAAATAAAAAATTGTTTTTGAACATCACATTTATTAAACAACAAAGGTTACGGCTACATTTTTTTTAAAAGGAAAACGACATAACTTGAACATAAATTAAAAATTACATAAACTTAAACATAAAAAACACAATTAAACTACTCATCATCGTTGTAACAGTCTTCGTCTTCTTCGTTGTCCTCGTCTTCGTCTTCTTCGTAGTCCTCGTCCTCGTCTTCGTCATCATTGGCGGTTGTACCGGAAGGCCCAACTTGTGGTACGTGTCGAACACAGAAATTTGCAGGAAGATTCCAAATGTGTTCGATGAGCTTTTGTCGTAGTAGATGATGAATGGTGGAATCTCGCAACTTTTTATTAACCCGAATGTGCGCTTGAACCCTTTCTTCAATTGATCTCCTTGTACGACGAGCGGGCCTATAGTTTTCTTCAAGGTCACACATTGCCCTTCCGTTGTCCTCGGTGATCATGTTGTGTAATATAACACAAGTGTGCATAATTCTTCGGATTCTTTCAACATAGAATTGTCGGGAAGGGTTTTTAATTATTGCCCAACGACCTTGAAGCACTCCGAAGGCCCGTTCAATATCTTTTCGGGCAGCTTCTTGGAACCTTTTAATTTTTGCACATTCAGTGGTAGGTGGACTTTTGAAAGACTTAACCAAAGTCGCCCATTCAGGATATATCCCATTGGTTAGATAATAACCTTTAGTGAAATTACACCCACTAACCGAAAAATTACACGCAGGTGCATTATCTTGAAGTAGGTCGTTAAATAAATCGGATTGATTAAGCACATTGATGTCGTTGTTTGAACCAGCGGTTCCAAAATAAGCGTGCCAAATCCATAAGTCATACGATGCTACAGCTTCTAACATGATTGTTGGGTATCCATGGTCGCCTCTTGTATAATGACCTTTGTATCTATATGGGCAGTTTTTCCATGCCCAATGCATGCAATCTAGACTACCCAACATGCCCGGAAAACCGTGTACTTCAGCATGCGCAGTTATAAGACGTTGTACGTCTTGTGGAGTCGGTTTTCGCAAATATTCAATAGCATACAAATGAAATACACTTTTACAAAAATTATTCAAACATTCGTATGACGTTTGTTGACCCATATGTAAGTACTCATCAAAAGCATCAGGTGCAGTACCGTACGCAAATTGTCGTATCGCAGATGTGCATTTTTGAAAAATATTGAAACCAAGCAACCCGGTAGCATCCGGCCTTTGATGAAAATATAAAAAATAATTCGGAATAGGTTCTTGAGAATAATTAATTATACCTTGGCAAATGCGTATGAAGAGTGGCCGACTCATTCTATAACGTCTGCGAAAATAATCCCCGGGAAAAGTGGGATTATCTGAAAAATAATCATTCCATAACCGCATACCGGTTCCTAATCGATCTCTATATAAAAATCTTCTAGGCGGTCTTGGGATCGGTTCGAAGATTTCTTCTTCTTCTTCTAGATCTATCATATCGAGCAGATTGAGTGCGACGTTACCAAAATCCGAACTCGCAGCATCTATTGCATATTTTGTGAGACTATCCAATTTTGGACCCATTTTTTGTGATTTTTTTAGTAATATTGAGGATTTAAAAGTGTGATATATATTGTGTGGGATGAGAGTAAGAGTGTGATGTATGTTTATATGGGGATAGTAGTATATATATATATATATATATATATATATATATATATATATATATATATATATATATATATATATATATATATAGTGGAGGTATTGAAAAAAAAATATTACAATGGCTGTAAAGCCGTTTAAACAGCCCCAAACCTCAACAAACTTCGTCCTCGAATATGCGTATCGATGAAAAAAACCAGGGCGAATTGGGCGAGGGCGGCCGAGGGCGGCACCATTGCCATCGGCGCCCTCCCACGAAGGTGATGAAGACATCCTTGATAACTTGCCGATGGAAATGGTCTAAATATATTATTCATTTTCTAAGAAAGACAAACACAAATACACTCAACTACAAATAGTTCAATACCATTAGGCTAAAGTTTTGGCGGTAAAAATATGTTAAACTTTCTGTCTCAAAATATGTGTCATGTTTTGAATTCCGTCCGCCTTTATTTTTCAACTTTGACTTTAAATATATTTTTTTATAAATGGTATCACTCGATGAACTTTATTATAGAATAAAGAATGAACGTTTACAAAGCAACTAAAGGATAAGCCCTTTATCCGGCCTCTCAAACAACCAAACTCGAGTACACAACAACAAGAGATGAGAACCCAACTTCCGGCACTTTGGAATGAAAACTTCGAAAACTTTGAGCCACTCCCAACTCTTTAAGGAAAAAATGAGTGTCAATACCCGATTCTTTTCTTATATTGTTCTTTACCAATACTTGATGAACAAGCATATGTAATAGCATGATGTATAATTCTCAATTCCCGATCAACAAGGAAAAAAAAAAGTTACTAGGAAACAGTGAACAAAAATCTTGACGGGAACACTCAAAGTAACATTAAAAGTTGAAGGGAACCTGAATCTTAAAGTTTGTGAATAGAAAAGAATGCGTTCTCTTCCCTTTCTGCATGCTCTTGCTACCTTTGTACTTTTGACATTCTTTTATCTTCATATATAAGTAAACCTTGAAACATACTCTCGACACGTACCACCTAGAAATCTAAAATTTCAGTTTTTTTTAACGACTGAAATTTTATTAATAAACAAGATCCTCTAATATGACGATAGAGTGCTTACGACCAACAATTACAACGGCTTTAATCATGAATACAAACAAATGGAATTAAATATACAATCCTTCTTCAACTTTTTGGAGTGTACGTAATTTCCAAATGTACCACAACAAACAAGTTACAACCGTGAACAAGCAATCCTTCAATGTATAATGGGCTTCTCAATTTTCGAACCACGAAGCTGTAACGTCCTCCCAATAGGGTCTGGAAGAAACGTTACTAATATCAAATAAACCAACATATTATAATACGAGAACAATACTAAATGATAAAATTAACTGGAATGAGTACGCAGCGGAAAATGAAATGTCGTTACAAAAGAAATATGTAATCGTTTAAATGCAGTAGTAATAAATGCGATAATCTCTTGATCCTATGTCCAAGTAGCATCACATAAGCAGTAGATAGGAAAGCTTGAATTAAACATCACCTGAGACAAAACATGCTAAAGTGTCAACCAAAAGGGTTGAGTGAAGTTCATAGGTTTAACAAAAGTAGTTATCGTTGTTTTTAGACCACAAGATTTAGTTGTAAAGTTGATCTCCCGCAGGATCAAAAAGTAGATCTCGCAGATCCAAAAGTTATGCCAGTGCGTGATATTTAGACTAAACATTCAAGTTTACCCCATGACAAGTTGTATCTGTCCTTGTCGGTTTAATTTCATTATCAAGTAATACAAAGACTTAGTCAAATGTATCGGGGACGTTACTCCCGATAGGCCTACCCCCAATAAATAAGCATGCTGCAGCACTTAAAAATATCACTGTAGGGACTTAGTCGGACATAGCCGGGTATAGCATAGTTTTAACAGTTGGTACTTGTGTCTAAATTGTAAATAGTAAAAGCAGCATGTGTCTCACCCCAAAAAGTTAAATAAGTTTGCTAGCAATAAAGAGTGGGACTATGAATTCACCTTAGTAAGTAGAGAGAGAGTTATTCCTCGGAATAAAGAGTTGAACGAGTGAGCAGAAAAGTCAACCTATTGACATTTAAGAGTAGTTAAGTGTTTTGCCCATGTTTAAGTTTAAGTATGTGTTTAAGTATAGTTTGTTTTACTAAGTTTCTATTCCTAGTAAGTTACTATTTTTATAAAGTTTCCATTTTTAGAAAGTTTCTTATTTTACTAAGTTTCTATGACTAGAGAGTTTCTACTTTTATGAGTGTTTTCCATTTTAGGATACTTGCTGTATTAGATAAGCTTCCAATCACCCCTTTCCCTTCGAATAGCTAATTTAGATCTAGGGGCTTGAGCCATAGGACCCTTTAAATCGGAAATCCAAACCCTCTGCCTAGAATCTCGTAGAAACCATTCGTCAAGAAAGTTCGAAGATCTATACATCTCTAATACATATCCCAAAATATTTTTGTGCTACAATATAAGTAGTAGGTTATAGGTGCTAGTAATAGTAATAGTGTATACATGTTAAGTACTAGTATAAGTAGTATTAGGGTTTAAGGTTTTAATATGTATATGTATATATAATTCGTATATATATGTATATATATATAAAAATATATATTTTTTACATGTATATATAAATCTAGGTATGTTTATGTATATACTTATGAATAACAAGTTTATAATATGAATATGAATTAACAAAGATTAAAGTTTATGTAAATAGTTTAGGGTTTATGTTATACCTTTGAAGATTCAAGATAATTAACAAAGAAAAGATGAACACGATGAAGATGGAAGATCAAAGCCTTGAAAATCTTGAAGAACTCCTTGAAGATTCTTGAAGAACACGAAGAACAAGCTTGAAGATCCGAATGCCACAAGAGAGGGAGAGGGAGAGATTGTTTTTGAGAGAGAATTTTGGTGTGATTTGTGAATGAGAAACTAGGAGTCTAGGAGTGTTTATATAGTGCAAGTATTAGAGTGTTAGTCAACATAAGGATGTTCTAATTAATGATTTTATTTTGTTTTATAATTTTTAGTCAACAAAAGGTAGTACTAATTTATAATTAGTCAACATAAGGATGTACTAGTTTATACTTTATTTTTAGTCAACATAAGGATGTAATTGTTTAAGATTCTTTAGTCTCATTATTATTATTATTATTATTATTATTATTATTATTATTATTATTATTATTATTATTATTATTATTTTTTACGTTTACTACATGATAAGTATTATTTTCTTTTTACTAATTCATGACTTGTATTTATTTTTATTTAGTTCCCAATTGTTTTATTATTTATATAAATGTCACTTTTTATTTATTACTTATAGATTAATAGTTATAAATAATATTACTGAAATGCATAAATTTTAATTAGCAGTGAGTGTCGAATAAAAATTTATTATTTGGTCAACGTTAAATTGATTGTGTATATAACAACCCTTAAATAATTAATACGTATAGTCAGACAGTAAACCCTAGGGTCATTTCAGTAATTTCAGAAGTCAAAAAGTGAGGGTTGTTATAGTACCTCCCCGTTAATAAAAACTTCGTGTTCCCACTAATAGTTATTCTTAGTTGCAGTTGTTTATTTTTTTCAATTAGGAATATATTCTTTGATGAATACAAGTTATTCTTCAATAAATTAATTTGAAGCGTTTGCCACCATCTATTAGATTGCATATTCTTTGTGTGTGTGTGTGTGTGTTTTTGTATGTGTGCGTGTGCTAATTATTTGGTATGTAAATGTTATATGCAGGAGAGGGCTAAGTGATGAACTAGGTGCAGAGGCTATGATGATGAATGCACTTCAGAAAGTCGAGAAGGAAATTAAAAAGCCACTTATGAGGAACGATAAGAAGGGGATGGTTCTCCTAACTGAAGAATGCAAAAAATTAACCAAAAGTAAGTCGTTACTATTAGAGAAATATGACATGTTTTTTTTTGTCAAGAAGTGTATTATGTGATCCATGATTATAGTTGTTGTGAAAGATTCTGAGTGTACTTCAATTTACAGTGTTTGTCGTCTCTATTGTGTATTGTATAGGCTTGGTATACGCAAAGAAGACTCGCCTAAATATGAAGAACAATTGGAGAAAAAGATAGCAAAAGCACAACTTGAAGAGTTGAAAAAACATGATGTTGAAGCAATGGAAACTCAAAAGAAAAGGTATATTAACTGTTTCTATGTTGTTGCATAAAGTACTGGATGTGGCTAAACGGTTAGGTTGGGCGGGTCAATTAGGCACTTTTTGGCCCGTTCAATCCATCTGACCCATTTTTTATTAACATGGTTATGTAGTTTTATCTGTTTAATTTGTGTTAGGGATTATACATTATGAATTGGTCCATTTATAAGTTAATGGGTTAAAATTGCTACATGTAATACAAACTATTACTAAATAAAGGAATGTGTGAACAATAATATACTTTTTATACTATTTTTTTACTAACCTGGTTTCATTTATAACCTGTACACAAATGTATGTTTTTATGGATGCACACCATGTGTTCTATGAAATGCCATTGTTAATATTTTTTTTTTTTTTTTTTTTTTTTTTTTTAAATGCATATTAGATCTTGGTTTACTTAATAAGAGAGTATAGATTTTGAAAGTAAATTTGGTGACATCCATCTCTACCACAGGAACTTGGCAGGTAAAAAAGTTATTTCAATTAAGATTCCTGATGATTATTTGCTTATACCAATGTACTAAACTATCAAAATGGGCCGGTCATGTGGGCTAGGTAAGATGTAAAAATAAGAGTTGTTAGTGTGTGTCAGGTTTCGTTAACCTATAATCACTTTTGTCATTTTAATTTATCATCAATTACTAATGCATAAGTATATTATTACAGTCATTTTAAAAATGAGCCAAAAGTTTCTTAACTCAAAATAGGTAGCTTATAGTTCAGATCATGTTAGGCTTGAAATTGTAGACAACCACATCATGTGTATATGTAAGTCCTATTGACAGTTAATGCCTTATATGTGATTACAAGACCTATAATACTATGTGTGATAATTATCTGAAATATTACTATAAACTAAAGTGATAATGGAGTTAGTATGATCTAATAATACAATATGAGGGACTTTTTGACCCGTTTACCCGTTCAAGTTTCAGTTAAGTTTTTTACTTGACCTTAATCGACCCAAGTAAATGGATATAAACTGCCATCTAACTACTCTGCATGCTACAACAGAAGATTATGTGAACTTACCTCATGATCATAACAATCATTGGCCCATAAGCAATTTTGATATAATAATACAATATGTAAGAATTGTAACGTATTACTATACCAAGTTTTAAATTCACCGTGCAACGCACGGGCTATTAAAGCTATACAAGTATATATCACTGTATGTTTTACGTGTTTATGTTCTTTTTTAATAACTATTTGTAATTTGTAATTCGTATATGTTAGTTGTTTAAATGTTATTCTTGGTAATTCTGGAATTGCTACAAAGCCTGATACTAATAACTTAATGCTTTATATTTGAGTTTGAATATCAGGTTAGGTTGTTTGAAAGTATACTGCTTAGTTCAATGCTTGGCTCAGAATACATAGTATCTTTGTGGTATGCTTTTTAATAAAACTAATCTATCTTTGTGGTATGTTACAAGAAGTCTTTTTGTATGGTGGTGTATTTATGGGTGACTAGAAGCAATCTGATCGATAATGTGGTGTACTTGCAAGTGTAAGTGAACAATCTGGTTACAACAAGTCTTTTTTATACTCCCTCCGTCCCAGATTAATTGTCCCAGATTAATTGTCTCCAGACAAAAAGCACACAGTTTAAGAAATGTCATTATCACACTGTACTTTTTCTGTACTTTTTTCTGTACTTTACTGTTTTACCCTCAACTAATTAATTAGAAATCTCTCTCACCTTTGTAATTTAATTAATTCATTAGGGACAGTATTGTAAACTTTATCAAAATTACTTCCCATATTTGAAAGTGGACAATTAATCTGGGACGTCCCAAAAAGGAATACTGGACAATTAATCCGGGACGGAGGGAGTATCTATTTTCAGGTCAATATCAGCAAGTACAGAGCATTGATGTCATTTCAAATCAAACTCTAACCTATTGAAGATGGACGACACACTATTCAAAACGATTTATTACATACATGATAATGGAGGAATTAGAAATGTACATAAACATTTTCTTTTAAAAGCGTTTACGTTAAATAAATTGTTAATTTTTTATCATTAGAAGTGTAGATGTTAAATGAGTTACTAGACATAATGTTAGTTCGTGTTACGGAGTTTTATAACCACCACGGGCTATTAAAATTAGTTCACTATTTAAAATGGTCTCATAAAGACACGTTGTAAACATATTGTCCCAATGAAAATACTATTGAATATATTGAATATACTATGAAAATGCCAAATGTTAAATGATGAGTAATTGCAGGCGAATAATAGTAGCGTACCAAATTCGTTAAACGTAACTTTCTAAGAATTTTCTACATAAAAACGATTTTACATTTGTTGAACCATTTGAAGGCCATAATCAGAAAAAGGTGTTATTAAAGAATTATATATATAATTGAGATTGATATTTACCAATTAATATATATAACATTTTCTCAATTAATATATGAAAAGGGTGTTATAATGGAAAAGTTCGAGTCACCAAATGTAAACCAACAGTGACCCGAACTTTTTCATGTTTATATATATTAATTGAGATTGAGATTGATATTTACATGACTAAATGTTTCCAACGTGTTAAGCAATCAAACTTGTTAAGACTTGATTACATGAAATAAGTTTCATATAGACAATTGATCACCCAAGTTGACCGGCAATTCACGAAGGCTACAAATTTGTAAAAACTACATGTTGTGGTATATATAGACATATATATATGGTTGACATGAGATTACGATGAGTAAGTATCTCACTAAGTATATTAACAATGTATGATATACATAAGAAATGAGATTACTAAGTTAAGAAACTCGAAATGATATATATAACGATTATCGTTATGATAACGTCTACTAAATACATATGTATCATATTAAGATATTGATACACTATATTTAACATGATAAAATGATATTTAAATATATCATTAAGTGTGTTAACAATGAACTACATATGTAAAAACAAGACTACTAACTCAAGAATTACGAAACGAGACTTATATGTAACGATTACCGTTGTAACGATATTTTAATGTATATATATCATATTAAGAGATATTCATACATCATAATATCATGATAATATAATAATTTAACATCTCATTTGATATAATAAACATTGGGTTAACAACATTAATTGATATCGTTAACTTAAAGGTTTCAAAACAACACTTACATGTAACGACTAACGAAGACTTAACGACTCCATTAGAATGTATATACATGTTGTGTTTTGATATGTATTCTTACACTTTTGAAAGACTTCAAGACACATATCAAAGTACTTAACAAAAATGCTTACAATTACATCCTCGTTCAGTTTCATCAACAATTCTACTCGTATGCACCCGTATTCGTACTCGTACAATACACATCTTTTAGATGTATGTACTATTGGTATATACACTCCAATGATCAGCTCTTAGCAGCCCATGTGAGTCACCTAACACATGTGGGAACCATCATTTGACAACTAGCATGAAATATCTCATAAAATTACAAAAATATTAGTAATCATTCATGACTTATTTACATGAAAACAAAATTACATATCCTTTATATCTAATCCATATACCAACGACCAAAAACACCTACAAACACTTTCATTCTTCAATTTTCTTCATCTAATTAATCTCTCTCAAGTTCCATCTTCAAGTTCTAAGTGTTCTTTCATAAATTCCATAAGTATAGTTTCATAAAAATCAAGAATACTTCCAAGTTTGCAAGTCTACTTCCAAGCTTTCTAATCCATTCCAAGTAATCATCTAAGATCAAGGAACCTTTGTTATTTACAGTAGGTTATCTTTCTAATTCAAGGTAATATTCATATTCAAACTTTGATTCAATTTCTACAACTATAACAATCTTATTTCGAGTGAAAATCTTACTTGAACTGTTTTCGTGTCATGATTCTACTTCAAGAACTTTCAAGCCATCCAAGGATCCTTTGAAGCTAGATCCATTTTTCTCATTTCCAGTAGTTTTATCCAGAAAACTTGAGGTAGTAATGATGTTCATAACATCATTCGATTCATACATATAAAGCTATCTTATTCGAAGGTTTAAACTTGTAATCACTAGAACATAGTTTAGTTAATTCTAAACTTGTTCGCAAACAAAAGTTAATCCTTCTAACTTGACTTTTAAAATCAACTAAACACATGTTCTATATCTATATGATATGCTAACTTAATGATTTAAAACCTGGAAACACGATGAACACCATAAAATCGGATATACGCCGTCGTAGTGAAATCGGGGGCTGTTTTGGTTTGGATAATTAAAAACTATGATAAACTTTGATTTAAAAGTTGTTCTTCTGGAAAAATGATTTTTCATATGAACATGAAACTATATCCAAAAATCTTGGTTAAACTCAAAGTGAAAGTATGTTTTTCAAAATGGTCATCAAGATGTCGTTCTTTCGACGGAAATGACTACCTCTTTAGTAATTGACATGTAACTTAAATTTCCGACTATAAACCTATACTTTTTCTGTTTGGATTCTTAAATTAGAGTTCAATATCAAACCATAGCAATTTCGTTCACTCAAAACGGATTTAAAATGAAGAATTTATGGATAAAACAAGATTGGATATTTTTGATCTTTTTAGCTACGGAAAATGTTTAACAAATCTATACAAGTCATATCCTAGCTAACTTATATTGTATTATACATGTATTCTAATATATTATGTAATCTTGGAATACCATAGACACGTATGCAAATGTTTTGACATATCATATCGACCCATGTATATATATTATTTGGAACAACCATAGACACTCTATATGCAGTAATATTGGAGTTAGCTATACAGGGTTGAGGTTGATTCCAAAAATATATATACTTTGAGTTGTGATCTAGCCTGAGACGTGTATACACTGGGTCGTGGATTGATTCAAGAAACATATGTCGATGTAATATATTTCTATTGTAAACCATTATGTAATGGTCGTGTGTAAACAGTATATTTTAGATTATCATTATTTGATAATCTACGTAATGCTTTTGAAACCTTTATTGATAAAATAAAGGTTATGGTTGTTTTAAAAATGAATGCAGTCTTTGAAAAATGTCTCATATAGAGGTCAAAACCTCGCAACGAAATCAATTAATATGGAACGTTTATAATCAATATGAACGGGACATTTCAGTTGGTATCCGAGCGTTGGTCTTAGAGAAACGGAAAATTTGCATTAGTGTGTCTTATCGAGTTTGTTAGGATGCATTAGTGAGTCTGGACTTCGGCCGCGTTTTCTTTAAAAATGATTGCTTAACATTTTTGTTGGAAACTATATATTATTAACATGTAAATATTATGTGATATATTAATCTCTTAACATGTTTGATATTGTGTGATAGATGTCTACCTCTAACACAAATCCCATTGACTCACCTAATAATAACGAAGAGTCGAATATATATTGGCAAGATTCACAAGTTCCCGAAGAACCGGAAGAAGAGGAAACGGAACCGGAAGAAGAGGAACCAGAAGAAGAGGAACCGGAAGAAAAAGAGGTTTCGGAGGGGGGAATAGTAGGAACCATAGAAAACCGGTCAAATAAAAGAAAATCCTCAACCAATGGACCAAAGTTAATAATGGTCAATGATGTTTCTGCTAAGGAAGCAAAATATTGGGAAAATTACCAATTTTCCGATGAATCGGATCCTGATGAGGATTCCGATAATGCTATAGAAATTACCCCGACCCAATTTAATGAGGCAAAAGAAAATAATAAGGGAAAAGGCATCAAAATAGAGAAATCTGATTCCGACCCCGATAAACTTCATATGTACCGTCAACACCCGTATTTTCAATATCGTGACAATAACCCGGGAACATCTAAACCACCAGGTTTTTCTAAACCAATGTGAAAAACGACGGCTCGTATTAGAGGAACATCATATATCCCTAGAAAATTAGGAAAAAGAACCAAGTCCGAAGAAGAAAAAACCAATGATTCAGATTAGAGGGGTGTGAGCATGTTGTGTAATAAATGTATTGTAGTGTGCTTGTACTTTTATGTTCTATGTAAAAATTGCTTGTACTGTTTGTTATTACGAATCTAATCCTTGTCTATTTTACAGTATAAAAACAAAATAGACGTTAAGGGTAGACAACCAAATATTTTAGAAGACCTACCAGAGGATGTGATTGAGGAAATCTTGTCTAGAGTCGGTCAGAATTCATCAGCACATTTAGTTATGGCGAAATTAACTTGTCAAACATTTGAAAGACTTTCCAGAAATGCCTTAGTTTATAAAAGGCTTTCCTTTGATAGGTGGGGTATATCACATTGGGGAGACTTTAAGTTACGCCGTGTTTTCCTTAAAGCTTTAAATGCGGGGAACCCAAATGCAATTTTACGCTACGGGTTAAGAACCTATTTTGACTCAACATATCCCAACATAGGATTTCGTGAATTAGAAAGAGCTTCTAACATGCAACATAAAGAAGCATGTTATGCTTACGGGTTAGTGATGTTCGCTTCTTACCAAAGTGAGAAAAAGAATATCGGATTGCAGCTTTTAAATAAAACTTTCCCACAAGTGACGGATTCAGTAGTTGGGGTGAGAAACAAGGTTTTTAGATTATTACGAGGCTGTTGGACATTACGAAACCCTCGTCCTTTTGACGACATTACAACATGCTGCCTAGCCAATGGTCATAACGGTTATTTTCCACAAGACCAAGGATGGGAAGTCGTCTTAGTAAAACCAGAATGCATGACTTGGTTCTGGACTTATGAATTACGTGTCTTTATTTCCTTTGCTGAACAACTTGCGTATTAACTAGATTTATCTTCAAAACTATCATGTATCATAGTGTACTATATTTCATGTTATATGTAATATAGCGAAGTTGTAAGTTTGAAGAATATTTGTATGTGATATATTATTATAATCAGTTTTTCATATGGAATTGTGGTAGTTGAATTGTATATTAGCTACTAAGTATGAACTTAACGGGTAGGTAGTACCCGAATTTAAACTTATAAAACGCTAATATGAAGAAAAAGCTTTTATAAATGAGTTCATATTATGCTACGAGATACTATTGACTACTCTTAATATTCTGTATGATTAACTTGTTTCATTTGACTATTTTGAAGGAAATGGCACCGACTACTCGACACACCTTGAATATGAGCGAATAGGAATTTCGTGCCTTTTTTGCTTCAAACATAGCCGCAGTACAGGCCGCGCTACATACCAACAATAATTCTGAATCTAGCAATACAGCTAACGGTGCAAGAAATCGTGTAGGATGCTCCTACAAGGAATTCACTGCCTGCAAACCTTCAGAATTTGATGGGACCGAAGGACCAATCGGATTGAAACGGTGGACCGAGAAAGTTGAATCGGTGTTTGCCATAAGTAAGTGTGCTGAAGGAGACAAAGTGAAGTACACTACGCATACCTTCACAGGTATTGCGTTAACATGGTGGAATACCTATCTAGAGCAAGTGGGACAAGATGCTGCTTACGCGCTACCGTGGTCAGCATTCAAGCACTTGATGAACGAGAAGTACCGTCCCAGAACCGAGGTCAATAAGCTCAAGTCAGAACTTAGAGGGTTACGAACACAGGGATTCGATATTACTTCGTACGAAAGACGATTCACAGAATTGTGCTTATTGTGTCCGAGAGCGTTCGAAGATGAGGAAGAGAAGATCGACGCGTTTGTGAAAGGGTTACCCGAGAGAATCCAAGAAGATATAAGTTCACACGAGCCTGCCTCCATACAAAAGGCATGTAGAATGGCTCACAAACTAGTGAACCAGATTGAGAGAAGAATTAAAGAACAGGCGGCCGAAGAGGCCAATGTGAAGCTAGTCAAAAGAAAGTGGGAGGAAAACGGTGATAAGAGTCACCAATACAACAACAACTATCCCAACAATCGCAACATCAATCGCAACTACAACAAATGACACAACAACAACAACAACAATTACAACAATCATCCCAACAACAATAACAACCGCAACAACAACAACAATCAGAAGCAGCTATGCCAAAGGTGTGAAAAGTATCACTCGGGGTTCTGCACCAAATTTTGCAACAAGTGTAAAAGAAATGGTCATAGCGCGGCGAAGTGTGAGGTCTACAGACCAGGGGTTAACAGAACGAAAGGAACAAATGGTGTCGGAACGAGTAATGGCGGAGTAAGTAGTGTCGGAGCAAGTTATGCCAATGTAGTTTGTTATAAATATGGAAAACCGGGCCACATTATTAGAAATTGCCCGAACCAGGAGAACACGAATGGACAAGGCCGCGGAAGAGTTTTCAATATTAATGCGGCAGAGGCACAAGAAGACCCGGAGCTTGTTACGGGTACGTTTCTTATTGACAATAAATCTGCTTACGTTTTATTTGATTCGGGTGCGGATAGAAGCTATATGAGTAGAGATTTTGTGCTAAATTAAGTTGTCCATTGACGCCGTTGGATAGTAAATTTTTACTCGAATTAGCAAATGATAAATTAATTTCAGCAGATTATATATGCCGGAATCGAGAAATTAAACTGGGTAGCGAAATATTTAAGATTGATTTGATACCAGTAGAGTTAGGGAGTTTTGATGTAATAGTTGGCATGGACTGGCTGAAGGAGATGAAAGCAGAGATCGTATGTTACAAAAATGCAATTCGTATTGTACGAGAAGAAGGAGAACCCTTAATGGTGTACGGAGAAAAGGGCAACACGAAGCTACATCTTATTAGTAATTTGAAGGCACAAAAACTAATAAGAAAAGGTTGCTATGCTATTCTAGCACACGTCGATAAAGTACAAACTGAAGAAAAGAGCATCAATGATGTTCCCGTCGCAAAAGAATTTCCTGATGTATTTCCGAAAGAATTACCGGGACTACCTCCACATCGATCTGTTGAATTTCAAATAGATCTTGTACCAGGAGCTGCACCAATAGCTCGTGCTCCTTACAGACTCGCACTCAGCGAGATGAAAGAACTGCAAAGCCAACTACAAGAACTATTAGAACGTGGTTTCATTCAACCAAGCACATCACCATGGGGAGCTCCTGTTTTGTTTGTCACGTCTCGAATTTGAAGAAATGTTTTGCTAAAGAAGATCTCACTATTCCGTTGGACAAAATCCAAATCAATGAAAAATTTCAATTCATTGAAGAACCCGTCGAAATAATGGATCGTGAGGTTAAGAGACTTAAGCAAAACAAGATACCGATTGTTAAGGTTCGATGGAATGCTCGTAGAGGACCTGAGTTCACCTGGGAGCGTGAAGATCCGATGAAGAAGAAATACCAGCATCTATTTCCAGAATATTCGTCAACACCTTCAACAGCTTAAAATTTCGGGATGAAATTTATTTAACGGGTAGCTACTGTAGTGACCCGAACTTTTCCATGTTTATATATATTAATTGAGATTGATATTTACATGACTAAATGTTTCCAACATGTTAAGCAATCAAACTTGTTAAGACTTGATTGAATGAAATAAGTTTCATATAGACAATTGATCACCCAAGTTGACCGGCGATTCACGAACGCTACAAATTTGTAAAAACTACATGTTGTGGTATATATATATATATATATATATATATATATATATATATATATATATATATATATATATATATATATATATATGTATATGGTTGACATGAGATTATGATGAGTAAGTATCTCACTAAGTATATTAACAATGTGTGATATACATAAGAAATGAGATTACTAAGTTAAGAAACTCGAAATGATATATATAACGATTATCGTTATGATAACGTCTACTAAATACATATGTATCATATTAAGATATTGATACACTATATTTAACATGATAAAATGATATTTAAATATATCATTAAGTGTGTTAACAATGAACTACATATGTAAAAACAAGACTACTAACTCAAGAATTACGGAACGAGACTTATATGTAACGATTATCGTTGTAACGATATTTTAATGTATATATCATATTAAGAGATATTCATACATCATAATATCATGATAATATAATAATTTAACATCTCATTTGATATAATAAACATTGGGTTAACAACATTAATTGAGATCGTTAACTTAAAGGTTTCAAAACAACACTTACATGTAACGACTAACGAAGACTTAACGACTCCATTAGAATGTATATACATGTTGTGTTTTGATATGTATTCTTACACTTTTGAAAGACTTCAAGACACATACTAAAGTACTTCTACTTAACAAAAATGCTTACAATTACATCCTCGTTCAGTTTCATCAACAATTCTACTCGTATGCACCCGTATTCGTACTAGTACAATACACAGCTTTTAGATGTATGTACTATTGGTATATACACTCCAATGATCAGCTCTTAGCAGCCCATGTGAGTCACCTAACACATGTGGGAATCATTATTTGACAACTATCATGAGATATCTCATAAAATTACAAAAATATTAGTAATCATTCATGACTTATTTACATAAAAACAAAATTACATATCCTTTATATCTAATCCATATACCAACGACCAAAAACACTTACAAACACTTTCATTCTTCAATTTTCTTCATCTAATTGATCTCTCTCAAGTTCCATCTTCAAGTTCTAAGTGTTCTTCATAAATTCCATAAGTATAGTTTCATAAAAATCAAGAATACTTCCAAGTATGCAAGTCTACTTCCAAGCTTTCTAATCCATTCCAAGTAATCATCTAAGATCAAGGAATTCGCTAAAATGCTCAGTTAACGTTCAAGTTTTCGGTTACGGTTCACGACACATAACGGGCTACACAAGGAATGGTCTAGCTAGTCAAAATAGGACCAAGGACCTCCCTTTCATGGCCCTTGGCCGAAATCCATCCTATGGGGGGGGGGGGTGTGTTTGTCAATTTGAAACTCGTTATTAAGGATTAGGGTTAAAAAACTAGTTTCCACATAATACAGTTATATTTTTTCTCTGCCTCTTCTCCCTCCCCTCCTCGTCAACTTCAGCCCCCGAAAACCCCTCACCATCGATCACCTTCATCCCATCATATCACCATAAATTTTTAACAATTATCTCTTACTTGCTTCATGAAAGTTGTTGCTTGTGTCGTTCTCTACGCTATGATATAAGTTAATTTCTTGATAGAGGTATATTACATGAAACTATAATTTTTACTTTCAGTTTTTATTCAATTATTCATGGTGAATGTTGTTATAGCTCAAGTCCACGACCAATTACTCGTTATTGATTGCTAAATTGCATTGTTGTGCACTTTTTCTATAATTCATTTTTGAATCTGACCTAAACCATATGTATGATATGAAATCAGTAAGTATTAAGTGTCTAGATGAAAAGCTATCGAAAAATTAATAAGTTTGCTCGAAAGAATCACTAGATTTCGTTAAGAATTGCTTCCGTTATGCTTATTTAAAGTTTTGACTTGTTTATGCTTGAATCCGAAATTTCTGAGCAAAATACTTTATGACTGGGAATTTGAAATATTTACCAACTGAAATATAATTAAAAATCACTCAAGGTTAGACTTAAAAATCATGTGAATTGGATTCGTAATACTCATCATATACTAGATTGAAAATCATGCAAACAACCATTTTAAATTAACTTCTGGAATATAAGCTTTTGATTTTTGGAAAGTAAATAATTAGTACTTCACTTTTCATGTGGATTATGCATGCTAAATGTTCCTAGATGTTTATATAATTGCATCCAAAAAAGACTACCTAAACAGAGTCAAATCTGTCTCGTGTGCACAAAGTATGGCCTAACATGAACTAGAAGTTGATTGGAGACTTTTACTTCTGATATGTTGATATTTGGATGTTAATAAGAATATTAAATCTGTATTTTAACATGTGAAACCTTATATATTGTGTGCTACATGCTACATAAAACGATATGTCTGGATTCTGTCCAAATTAGAACACTTGACTTTCGTGCTAAAATTGTACAAATTGGCTAAATAAAAAGCTTATATAATTTTATCACTTAAACTTTGGGATGTTATTGATCATCTCCCACTTGCCATGTGTCAATTGCGTTTTTCTAGAATAAATGATTAATGAAACAAAACTGTTTCGCGTGCAGAAACTGAGTTGGTGAAAATCGTATGTAACTTGAGTTATCGAAATCATTTGAAGGCATGGCTAGACTCTTTAGAAAGATTATAACATGTTATTATGATCTAGAGTGAACCACATTTCCATGATTTATAATTTGTGATTTATGCTTGTTGATTTGCATGACTTGCATGAACATGTATTGACACGATAACTAGTAAACACGTAAATGACAAAAGGTGATCTGAAACTTCTTAGTTGACATAGGGCTGACTCATTGACCAATATTACATAACCTACTGATTTGTTTGACTTTGGTTAACCACTTTGAATAAGTTTGACTTTTGTTGACTTGCATGAACTGTGTTGACTATGTGTTGACTTTATAACCTTATCGAGTCGATCTGAGCTATTAGACAACACGTATAGTATGGAATAACTTAGGCTGATATTATAAACTTACTTGAAAAATCTAAATGATTATGTTGCATTACACAATAGTAATCGTCCGGTTTACTTACTGCCTTTTGACTATCATTTACTGTGCACACAAGGTGAGTCTACAGTCCTATTTTCACTAATACTTTTGGGATGAGATACATGCTACTTTCGAACTGTTTCTTAAACTGGTTACAAATGCTTTTACTTTTGACACGAGTACTATTATACATACGAGTTATTGTTCAGAAACCCTTTAGCTGGCATACTTTAATTATCTTTTGGTAAGCGCGGACTAGATGGACGGATCCGTTAGGTTAGACAAGCCTCAACCTACTAAACTTTGGTGCATATTTTACTTACAATTTTACACTCGAACAAGTGTATGCGGTATATAGGGTAAGGAATTAGCGTAATTCTAAACTACTAGAGGTGTTAAGTTAATATTCAAGTGCTCCTAAGATGTATGTACTTTTACAACACTAGGGTTGTACGTTAGAAAATTTTGTTGTCTAAAACAAATAATTACTTTTCTAAATACTATTTTTCAGAAACTGTTTTATGTTACTTAAACTCGTGGTTTACAAACAGGAGAAACAAAAACATTTTTGATGTCTTACACGGTTGAAGCTTGACATTGTTGTTTACAAACAGTTAAAAACTTGACATTTGTTGTCTGCAAACTTTTATTACTGAATCTTTGTGGTCTTACGCTGATAAACGTTTTCTAAAAATTGTTTCTTAAAGATACTGTACTGTTTACTTGAACCTGTAGATTCAATCAACATTATTGTTGACCCTTTTTGCATGTTTTATCTCATGTATTAATTGCTTCCGTTGTAGAACTTCGTTGTTTCATAGAAGTCCAGCCATGCACTGGGACCAGAGTTAACATCGTCGTTAATGGATTTTTACTGGGTGTTAAAGTTGGTATTAGAGGCTTGGTTATAGGAAACTAGGATGCATTAGTGTTTCTAACCGTATGGCACATTAGTGGGTCTAGTCTATAAATGCATACTTAATGGATCATTATACACCATGCTTACATTGATTGCTTGATACTGTGTTGCATGTACGTCTACATATTATATCATTTACATGTACACCCCTATACCCTATTGATCTGGACTTGAACTAAATATACTATATCACGAATTGTACGTACACACACGACCCAAGACCTAAATTGGATTAAGTCGACCACACTATCTTGAACTTATGGAGTAATGATAAATGGAAATATGAGTTAGGTAATATATTGGCAGGGATTATATTACGGTAACTCATATAGAAGTTCTGACATTGCAAAATAAGGAATTGGAGTCAAGTAGGTTATTTGGATAAATATTGCATAGAACATAAATCCGATAATCTCAAATATGATTAGAAGTATTTATTATTAAAACCTATTGATGGCACGCAATCATGTCACAACTCGTCACTACTCGACACTGTCCGTCACCACCTATCACTGCTTGGCACTACGAAGACACTAATTAGGCATACTCATCATCTCATACTACTACTCCTTACTACTCATTGTTCCTAACTACTACTCAACACCGCCTCTCACTGCTAATTACAACTGATTACTACTTCTCAGTGCTTGACATTTCTAGATACTACTTAATGCTACCTATTACTACTTACCACTACCAAGTACTACTCATCACTACTAGCACCTCTACGATTTTCTACTAGCTACTATGCATTACAACTCGTTGTTGATATATCTTTAGAGGGTGAATTCCTTGTAACAGCCCGCTCAATCCGTAGTAGATATTGTCTGCTTGACCTCCGGTTTACATATCATTCTGCCACCCGTAGTTTCACGGTTTTGCTTTCCAATACACGTCTACCCGAAGAGGTATCCACACCCTCCCTCATAAAGGGTATTTCGTTCTCCTCCCCCACTGATGTGAGACAAGTCTGATAACTTACCCTGTTGCAACATCAACTCCAATGAAATTTGTCACGAGTACTTTCTTACTCAACAATCATAATGTTTATATATTGTCATCACGGTACTGATAGAAGCTTCATCGCTAGAGAATTCTGTCACATCATTTGAATCCAATATCGTCCTTTGACAACGTGTACTCTATAGAAATGTTAAACAGGAAAGTTTTAACCTTGTGGCTGGAACAGACTGGTATCTGATGACGAATGTAACAGACTGAAACCTGAGCTAGATGTAAGATGACTATTTTGCCCTTAGGTTTATGTGTCTTATTATATACTTTTATTTTAATAATATGTTTATTATTATTTAAGTATGCGATTTAGACCAGTTTGTTACAAGGGTTACAGAACAGATCTGTTTGTTAAATTTAGACTCAGTTAGGGTTGCCAAATTAAGTATGAAAGATATCAGATAACTGATAAATACCCATGTGTTATGGGGTATAGGTTTATAACCCACTTAAGTAACTATGTCTGGATGTTTCCATCCATTTCTTCCATATTCCCCAAAACAAGCTCGCACCTAAATTCTTGCTCTATCAAACCCTAAGTGATTCAAGATTAGAAATTAGATCAAGTAGCCTAAGTGACTGATTTCTAGCATCCTTGTGATCATCTAATCAGGATTGTTTACTTGAATCCTTGCTTTGATTCTTAGAAATTGGGGTTTTATGAGTTTTGCATAAAAGTGTGATTTTGGTGCTTGATTCTTGATTCTTGATTCTTGATCTTAAGTGTTTTTTTATGTTCAATTGTTGTTAGAAATAGCTTCTATATAGTTTATATGATATTTTTGAAGTGGTTTTGGTGTTAGAACTTGCAAAAATCAAGATTTGTGGTCAAAAAACGCGAAAACAGCGAGCTGGAGCTGTTCTTCAGCTCCCACACTTTTGACAGCTCAACCACGTGGTTGAGCACGCATTTGAGGGCTCAACTATGTAGTTGAGGGCTCAACCATACGGTTGAGGGTTCAAGCACGCGGTTGAACACTTGTAAGCTTTTGGTAAAATTGAAAAAGGCATAACTTTCAAACCGTAACTTTGTTTTCGATGAACAAACTATCGTTGGAATCGTCTTGAGGTCTAATTTCCAATGATGAGGTTTTAAGAAGCTGGATCAAACTTTATTTTGGTCAGAAAAAGAGTTTTAGGGTGTATGTCTTGTTTTGCACACTTATGAATGTTGTTATTGATTAAGGTTATAATGTAGACTTATCTCATAGTGAATACATGATTGTTTGTGTTGATTTACAGTATGTATTGATGTTTTATGTTATGCATTTTGGGTTGAAACCTATCTAAACAGTTACTGCTACTGTTCTTCATTACTCGCACGAGTGAGCCTTCACTCATACGGTTGAGGTGGTCAACCATGTGATGAACCATGCGTGTGAGTGGTTAAGGAGAACTATTGTTTTGATTAAGGTAACACGTACGGTTGAGATGTGACTCGTACGAGTCGCTGTCACTTGTGTGGCGAACCATACGGATCAGGTGATTCGCTGTTGGATGTTTGGTCCTATACCAAACGTACGAGTGAGTTGTCAACCGTACAATTGAGTGTTCTCAAACATGCGAGTGAGGGTGTTACTCGTATGGTTGGCAGACCAGTTGTTAAGTGTTTAAGTGTTAATCTATAGTATTGTTGTCTTGTTGTTGGATTTATATCAAGACATGATTACTGACTATGTTATGTTTATTCTCAGGTGGAAAAGATAAAGAGAAGGCTCGGAAAGATTAGACCTCTGAGAACCTTCAATTGCTGGTAATCAGTGAGTGGGTCTATCTTGAGATAGAGTTTAAGTAGCAAATCATGCTATTGTGGATTACTCTGATACTCTGATAACCCTGCGTAGTGTAGTGATTGCCATGCTAGTTAGATAGTTGCATGCAATGTGATTAATATGTTGTATATGTGCACTTTGCTTGACACCAGCCGTTCCTAGGGAGGTTGGGGATTCGTAACTATTCCCAGGGAGGTTGCAGTCCGTATGAGGTCAACTGTTCCAAGGGAGGTTGGGTCTCAATCTGCTGATGGGTGATTAATTCAGTAGAAAGGACTATGCTAGCCTGATTAGCTAGGTCATGTGCCCGTACAAGTCGCCGATCCTCATATTGTCTTTGTTTGTATGCTTGTTGGTTGTAAACATGTTAGTTGAATGTTGTATGATGGATTGATTAAGCTTAATCTGTAGATAGATTCCATTCACGTAGTGGTACGTTAATCCCCCACATTCTTCCCCCTGCAGGTCTTAGAAACTGCTATTGGGATCGAGCCATGATGTAGAAGACATATTTGACTAGTAACTCTGATGTAGACAATTGTAACCGTGTTTGCAATAACGTAACACCATTTGTGAAAGTTAAACTTAATTACATGATTTTCTATAATTATGTATAATGATGTCATGTTTGGAAATCAAATGTCTTCCGCCGTGTTATAAAAAAATGGCCGGTGTTAAAACGAAACCAAGGTTGTTGCGACTAGAAGGCTATTCAAATTCCCCTTACCGACGACGAATCAATGATGGTGTACGAAGAGAAGATCAGTACACCGTTACGTTACATAAATTGCTCGAAAGTACAGATGTAGATGAGATAAGTATGTCTCGCAATTCTGGCACATGTGAGCAAAGTTGAATCAGCAGTTAAGGGACCCAAAGATGTCCCAACCGTTAGAAATTTTCCTTAAGGTTCTATCGAAAGACTTACCTGGTCTTCCACCTCACCGTGAAGATGAATTTCATATTGATCTAGTGCCAGGAGCAGCCCAGTGGCTCGCGCACCGTATGGACTTGTACTTCAGAGCTACAAGAGTTGTTGGCTAAGAATGCCAAGTTGAGGAACAAAGTTCTTACTTGGAATAGGAGCTCCCCATGGTGAAAAACATTAAGCTTGTAATACTCTAATCCATACCTGGCGCAAACATATGGACTTTATGGCCGAGGAGTTTAGAGTTCGAGCTTAAGTTCTCTTTGTTAAAAAGAAGGATGGGTCGATGAGGCTTTGTATTGATTACATAGAACAGAATAACCTGACTATCAAGAATAGATATCCGCTATCGAGAATCGATGATCTGTTTGATTAGCTCCAAGGATCTGGATGTTACTCTAAGATTGACCTGAGGTCAGGTTATCATCAGATGAGAGTAAAAGAGACTGATATACCGAAGACAATATTCAGAACATGCTACGGACATCATGAATTTACGGTAATTCTTTTTGGTTTGACGAACACACCAGCAGTGTTCATGGATCTCATGAACCTTATGTGTAAGCCATACCTAGACAAGTTTTTTATTTTGTTCATTGATGATATTTTGGTATATTCAAGGAACGAGAAAGAGCATGAACAACACCTACGTTTGGTACTAGAGATGTTCAGTAAATAGCAGCTGTATGCAAAGTTCTCAAAGTGTGACTTCTAGATACGAGAAGTTCAATTTTTCGGTCATATTGTAGGTATCAATGGTATTCAAGTTGATCCTGCAAAGATAGAAATGGTTAAGAAATGGGAGACTCCTAAGTCGCCAACGCAGATTCGGAAATTCTTAGGTCTCGCCAATTATTACAGGAGATTCATTGAGGGATTTTCTACTATTGCCGGACCGTTGACTGCATTAACTCATAAGGGTAAGAAGTATGAGTGGACTAAGCAACACGAGTCTGCATTTCAGTTGTTAAAACATAAATTGACTATCGCTCTGATTTTGTCTTTACCCGAGGGAAATGAAGATTTCATGATTTATTGTGATAATTCACGACAAGGATTTGGTTGCATGCTGATGCAACGGAAGAAAGTGATTGCTTATGGATCACGACATTTGAAGCTCCACGAACAGAACTATACGACACATGATTTGGAACTTGGTGTTGTGGTCTTTGCACTGAAGATGTGGAGACACTACTTGTATGGTACCAAGTTTACAATCTTCACCGATCACAAGAGCTTGCAACATATTTTTGACCAGAAACAACTCAACATGAGACAGAGACGTTGGGTGGAATTGCTGAACGAATACGACTATGAAATTTGCTACCATCCTGGAAAGGCTAATGTTGTAGCAGATGCCTTGAGTAGGAAGGAGACAGCTAAGCCTCTCAGAGTTAGAGCGCTGAACATGACTGTCCGTATGAATCTTACTTCCCAAATTCGTGATGCACATCTTGAGGCTTTAATGCAAGAGAATATTGTTACTGAATCTCTCAAGGGCCTAGATAAACAGTTTGTCATTAGAGATGATGGAACTCACTACTTTGCTAATAGAATCTGGGTACCTAAATTTGGCGGACTAAGGGAACCCGTACTAGATGAGGCACACAAGTCAAGATAGTCAATTCACCCTGGATCCGACAAAATGTATCAAGATCTTAAGGCACTATACTGGTGGCCCAATCTGAAGGCCGACATCACTCCCTACGTTGGTACATGTTTGACGTGTGCTAAGGTCAAGGCTGAGAATCAAAGACCGTCAGGACTGCTGACACAACTAAAGATTCCCAGTGGAAATGGGAATGCATTTCTATGGACTTTATTACTAAGTTACCCAAGACTGTGGGAGGTTATGACACCATCTGGGTTGTTGTAGATCGTCTCACTAAATTTGCTCATTTTCTACCGATTAAAGAAACGGATAAGATGGAAAAGTTGATACAGGTTTACCTGAAGGAAGTGGTTTCCAGACATGGTGTGCCTATATCTATTATCTCCGACCGTGACTAGGGGTTTACGTCTAGATTTTGGCAAACATTGTAAAAGGCAATGGGAACTCGACTTGATATGAGTACGGCGTATCACCCCCAGACAGATGGCCAAAGCGAGAGAACCATCCAAACTTTAGAGGACATGTTGAGAGCATGTGTTATTGACTTTGGGAAAGGATGGGATAAACATCTACCATTGGCAGAATTCTCGAACAATAATAGTTATCACACGATAATAAAGGTCTCGCCTTTTGAGGTGTTATACGGGAGAAAGTGTAGATCTCCCTTATGCTGGATTGAGTTAGGGGATAGTCAATTTACAGAACCTGAGATTATTCATGAGACTACAGAGAAAATCGTACTAATTCAAGAGAGGTTTAAAATAGCTCAGGGGTGACAAAAGAGCTATACCGACGTTCGAAGGCGACCTCTAGAATTTCAGGTTGGTGACAAGGTTACTCTAAAGGTATCACCCTGGAAGGGTGTAGTACGTTTCGGGAAACGAGGCAAGTTAAGTCCAAGGTACGTTGGACCATTCGAGAACATTGAACGGGTTGGACCCGTAGCTTATAGACTGAATCTACCTTAAGAGCTCAAGGAAATTCATGACACATTTTATGTGTCAAACTGGAAAAAGTGCTTGGCAGACGAGAACCTGATAATTCCTTTGGAAGAGGTACAAGTTGATAGTAAACTACATTTCCTGGAGGATCCTGTTGAGATCATGGATCGTGAGGTCAAACGTTTAAAACAGAGCAACATACTGATTGTTAAAGTTTGGTGGAGCGCACGTAGAGGACCATAATTCACGTGCGAACGTGAAGACCAGATGAAACAAAAGTATCCGCAACTATTTCATGACGAGACAACTCCAGCGGACGTGCACTAATTTTCAGGACGAAATTTCATTAACAGGGAGGTAATGTAACAAACCTGCTATTTCCGTTAATCTTCGTTAACTGTCCGTTAAGTTATTTAACGGTACTTACTTGAATTTTGTGTATTTAATCTAATTAAATACATACTTGGTTCTTTGAGGACTACTATAATTAATATGAGGATATATTAATCAGAAAACTTATTTCAGATTTTGAAATACGAAGAAAACGATACGGTTTTATGAACTGCAAAGGATGTCTTTCGGGACTGCGTAACACTCGGTTTTCAATTAAATAATTATTTTTAATAATTATTAACTTGGAGAAAAACTTATTTAATTTATTATTTATTTAATGAATTAAACTTGGTGGATTGAGTTTTAACGACCGCTTAACGTTCCAGGAACTTGGTACGGTTAACGACAACAAGAAACGAACCACACTTAGTGAACAAGCGGGCCAAAATGTAATATAATTCACTTTTAATAATTATATTATATAATTATTATGTTTTTAAGACACTTTCAATTTATTAGAATTTCTATAGATTAAAATCGTAAGAAATTAACGTTTAGCGATTTGGATTGCGTTTTCGGGTCAAGGAAGTTAACGACACCTAACGGGCTACACTAAAAATGTACCAACTAGTTCAAATCAGTCCAAAAACTTCCTTTTATGATCTAAGGGTCGAAATTATTCACACATGACTTTTAATTTGGGTCTTTTTGCTTAATTGGTCCATTAACTACTTAATTAGGCCCAAAATTAAACCCTAATTAACAAATAAAAAAAAGAAGTTGACATTGTTGCTCATACTCACGATTGCAGCCTCAAAGTCATTCATCATCATCATCACCCGAATCCACCATCAAAAACTTTGAAGAATTGTTCCTTACATCATCCTCTTCGTATATGCGTAAACAATTTGTAATTTCATGGTAAGAATCTTAGAACCTTAAATTTTAAAATTCAGATTTTAATATGATTCATAGTGTAAAGCTGTTATTGATCATGGCTATGACCTTGTACGTATGAAATTTTACTCGGTTTGCTCGTACGTGTAACTTGTGTAAATCCAAATTTGAAACAGGCCATAACTGAGATTTTTAATTGTTTTCTGTATATAAAAAGTGTCTAAATGAAAATCTATCGAAAAATTAATAACTCTGCTCGCAAAAATTGCGTGATTTCGTTATGTATAACTCTAGATATGCTTGTTTGAATTTTCAACGTGTTATTGTGCTTTAATCAGAAAACTGTGATTTGTGTGTTTTGAATTGATGCATGAACTGATGTTTATTGGATAAATAATTAAAAAACACTCAAAATGGACTCGGATATCATGTCGATTGGTTTGTAAAACTCATTTTATGTCTACTTAACCGTATACGATAAAACTTGCCAAACAACGTTTTTGTTTTGAGATAAACGACCAATTAACATGATTTCTGAAAAATAAGACCTTGTATTTTGGAAATTTCATGATGAGTACTTAATCTCTCATCTAGACCTTGTGTGCTAATTGTCTCTAGATGTTCGGATAATCGCACCCGAAAATGGCAACTTAAACCGAGTCGAATCTGTCTCGTTTGTACATATAATGGTCTAGCATGAAGTAGAAATTGTTTTGGAATGTTAGCTTCTGATAAGTTGTGATTTGAGTATTAAGAAGCATATATCATTTATATGTTAGTCTCTGAAAACTCTATTTGCTATGTGCTTCATGCATGCTAAAACCATAGTTCTGAATTCTGTCTAAATCAAAAAGTCCAACTTGATTGGAAAACTTGTACAAATTGGCTTCATGAAATGCTTATATCTTTTGATAGATTAAACTTTGGGACATTTTAGAAATTCTCCCACTAGTCTTGTGTGATTTTCATGTTTCTTGATTAAACGAGAATTTTTATAAATCTAACGCGAGAACAGAAACTGAACTAGAAAGATTTGCATGCTACGTGAGCTCTAGGAATCGTATGATAGCGTGATTGGTATTTATAGAAAGCTTATGACATGTACTATTGATCTGAAGTTTGTAATAATTTATTGATTTGTCATTTGTGAATAATATATGATCGTTTGCATGACCTTTGTGAACACTTACGTTAACCGAAATAGTAAATGTGAAATTGCTAAACGAATGTGTGAAACTTATGAGTTGACCTTGGTTTGACTTTGTGACATCATTGACATGACCTACTGATGTAGTTGACATAGGTTGACCAACTTGACCAAGTTTAACTTTCGTTTGACTTGCATGAACTAGTTAACTTTTGTTGACTTTTACTTTACAAGTGCGTCGATCTGAGCAATAGGACAACTGTATTGTGGGTCACTCTATTGAAATAGACTTATGTAAGTATATATTGGCATATTATGGTTACATTACTTAGTCACAGTGTGTTTTATTTAAGTACACTCAAGGTGAGTCTACAGTCCCATACACTTTTACTTTTTGGGATGAGATAACATGCTATTTTTAAACCGTTTTATGAATTAGACACGAGTACTAAACTGAATATACATATGAGTTCGATCAAAAAGCCCTTAGCTTAAATATCTTAATTACATTTGAAAGCTCGAACTATAGGGACAGATCCATTAGGTCTGACAAACCTCACTCAACGAACGAGTGCTTATTACTTCATTACATATACGCTTGATCAGTGTATACTTATAGGGTAAAGGAAGTCGTGTAGAGAAAAATTAATCCCCAGGTTAAAGCTTTATATTCAAGTGCTCATAACAGATGTATAACTTTTACGACTATGAACGAAATCTTGTGGTTTAACAAACATTTGAAACTAGACATGGTATTGTCTAACAAACATTTGAAAGTAGACATGGTATTGTCTACAAACATTTGAAACAGGACACAGTGTCTCCACAAACTTTTGATACGAAACATTTGTGGTCTAATACTAATAAATGTTTACTGATATCTGAATACTGATTTTTGGATATCGATTACTGATAAACAATTCTGAAAACTGATTTTCGATAAACGATTTCTGGAAACCGTTTTTCTAAAACATACGATAAACTATTTACTTAAACATGTAGATTCACTCAACTTTATGTTGACCCGTTTGCATGTTTTATCTCAGGTATTAATTGCTTCCACTGTAGAACTTTACTGTTACATAGAAGTTCAACCATGCACTGGGACTAGAGTTAACATCACCGTTAATCATTTTTAACGGGGTGTTACATTATTGGTGGCCAAATATGAAAGCTGAGATTGCTACCTATGTCGAAAAGTGCTTGACTTACGCTAAGGTCAAGGCTAAACATCATAAGACATGAGGGCTGCTGACTCAACCAGAAATTCCCCAATGGAAGTGGGAATGCAATGCAATGGACTTCATCACAAAAACTGCCAAAAACTGTGAGAGGTTACGGAACCATTTGGGTTGTCGTGGATCGTCTCACTAAGTCTGCATACTTTCTACCTATAAGAGAAACTGACAAGGTGGAAAAGCTGGCACGAAATTATCTGAAGGAAGTGATTTCTCGACACGGTGTGCCTGTATCCATTATTTTCGATCGCGACAGCTGATTTACTTATAGATTCTAGAAAACGTTACAAGAAGCAATGGGGACTCGTTTAGATATGAGTACAACATATCACCACAGACAGACGGCCAAAGTGAATGAACCATTCAAACTCTATAATACATGTTGTGAGCATGTGTCATTGATTTCGGAAACGGATGGGATAGTATTGACCACTAGCTGAGTTCTTATACAACAATAGCTACCATACGAGCATTAAGCTGCACCTTTTGAAGCATTGTATGGTAGAAAGTGTAGATCTCCCGTATGCTGGAGCAAACTAGGGATACTCAATTGACAGGTCCTGAGATTATAAAGGAAATAACCGAGAAAATCGTGCAAATTCAAGAACGATTGAAAACGGCTTGAAGTCGTCAGAAAAGCTATGCCAATGTTAGAAGGCAACCATTAGAATTTCAAGTTGCGACAAAGTTATGCTTAATGTATCACCCTGAAAGGGTGTGGTACGGTTCGAAAAATGAGGTAAACTGAGTTCGAGATATGTTGGACCATTTGAGATAACTAAAAGAGTTAGACCGGTGGCTTACAGATTGAAACTATCACAGTAACTCAGTGAAATACACGACCCTTTCCATGTGTCGAATCTGAAGAAGTGCCTAGTCGACGAGAACTTGGTGATTCCTTTAGAGGAACTGCGCATTGAAAACAAGCTTCATATTATTGAAGAACCCGTTGAGATCATGGACCGTGAGGTCAAGTGACTCAAGCAAAACAACATACCTATCGTTAAGGTTAGGTGGAACGCACAGAGAGGACCAGAGTTCACGTGGGAACGTGAAGATCAAATGAGACGAATCTATCCACAACTGTTTCCTAACTAAGTGACTTCAACGGACGTTCACTAATATTTCGGTTCGAAATTTTCAATAACGGGTAGGTAATGTAACAACCCTACTTTTTTCGTTACTTCTATTTAACTTTTTGTTAGTTAATCTTAAAAGTGTTTACTTGAACTTTACGTTTCAACTTTATAAATACATATATAATAATTTTTAGGGTTCCTTTAATTAATATGATTAAATATTAATTGATTAACTTATTTCAGATATTGAAATACGATAACGATACGGCTTTGATCACCGCAAAAGTTGTTTTTCGGATTAACGAAACACTCGGAGTAAATATTAATAATTATTTTAATTATTATTAACTTAGTAAAATATAATTAATTTATTAATTTTTTTAATAAATTAAACGTGGTAGATTTGTTTAACCGTTCGGTTAACGTTTTGGGAATTCAGTTTCGGTTAACGGCAACTAGAAACGAACCACACTTAGTGGACTTGCAAGCCAAAAACGTAACATAAATCACTTTTATTAATTATATCATATGATTATCATGTTTTGAAAACACTTTCAATTTGTTAGAAGTCTTATACATTAAATCGTGGAGAATTCGTTAAAACTCTCAATTAATGTTCCAGTTTTCGGTTTCAGTTCACGACACATAACGGGCTACACAAGGAATGATGTAACTAGTCAAAATAGGCCCAAGGTCCTCCCTTTCAAGGCCCTTGGCAGAAATCCATCCTTGGGGGGGGGGGGTGTTTATCAATTTTGAAACTTGTTATTAAGGATTAGGGTTAAAAGACTAGTTTCCACATAATGCAGTTATATTTTTTCTCTGCCTCTTCTCCCTCCCCTGCTGACCAGTGAATTTAGACCCCAAAAACCCCTCACCATCGATCACCTTCATCCCATCATATCACCATCAATTTTTAACAATTAGCTCTTACTTGCTTCACGAAAGTTGTTGCTTGTATCGTTCTCTACACGTTGATATAAGTTAATTTCTTGCTAGAGGTGTATTACATGAAACCCTAAATTTTAATTTCAATTTTTATTCAATTATGCATGGTGAATGTTGTTATAGCTCAAGTCCACGACCAATTACTCGTTATTGATTGCTAGATTGCATTATTGTGCACTTTTTGTAAAATTCATTTTTGAATCTGACCTAAAACATATTTATGATATGAAATCAGTAAATAATATGTTTCTATATAAAAAGCTATCAAAAAATTAATAAGTTTGCTTGAAAGAATCACTAGATTTCGTTAAGAATTGCTCCCGTTATGCTTATTTGAAGTTTTGACTTGTTTATGCTTGAATCCGAATTTTCTGAGCAAATACTTTATGATTGGGAATGTGAAATGTTTACCAACTGAAATATAATTAAAAGTCAGCCAAGTTAGACTTAAGAATCATGTGAATTGGATTCTTAATGCGCATGATATTCTAGATTGATTGTTTGTGACTACTTTTGTTGATCAACACTTAAAACTGATGCAAACGACCATTTTAAATTAACTTTTGGAATATAATCTTTTGATTTATTCAAATTAAATGATTGTTACTTCACTTTTCATGTAGATTATGCATGGTAATTGTTCCTAAATGTTTAGATAATTGTATCCAAAAATGACTATCTGAATAGAGTCAAATCTGTCTCGTGTGCACAAAGTTTGGCCTAACATGAACTAGAAGTTGATTGGAGACTTGGCCTTCTATTTTGTTGATACTTGGATGTTAAGAATCATATGACATTTGTATTTCAACATGTGAAACCTTATACATTGTGTTCTACATGCGTCATAAAACTATATGTCTGGATCCTGTCCAATTCAGAACACTTGACTTTCGTGCTAAAAATGTACAAATTGGCTAAACAAAAAGCTTAGATCTTTTTACTATTTAAACTTTGGTTAGTTAGTGATCATCTTCCACTGGCCATGTTTCAATTGCATTTTACTATAATAAATGATAAATGAAACCAAACTGTTGCGCGTGCAGAAACCGAGTTGGTGAAAATCATATGTCACTTAAGTTATAGAAATCATTTGAGGGTATAGCTAGCCTTTTTAGAAAGATTATAACATGTTATTTTGATCTAGAGTGAACCATATTGCCATGATTTATGAGTTATGATTTATGCTTGTTGATTTGCATGGCTTGCATGAACATGTATTGACACGATAACTAGTAAACACGTAAATGAAAAATAGTGATTTGAAACTTGTTAGTTGACGTAGGGATGACTCATTGACTAAGATTACATAACCTGCTGATGTGTTTGACTTTGGTTGACCACTTTGACCAAGTTTGACTTTTGTTGGCTTGCATGAATTGTGTTGACTGTGTGTTCACTTTTATAGCCTTATCGAGTCGGTCTGAGCTATAAGACAACATGTACAGTATAGAATAATGTAACAACCCTGCTATTTTCGTTAAGTTTCGTTAACTGTTCGTTAAGTTATTTAATGGTAATTACTTGAATTTTGATATTTAATTTAACTAAATGCATACTTGGTCCTTTGAGGACTATTATAATTAATATGGGTAAATATTAATCCGAAAACTTACTTCATATTTTGAAATACGAGGAAAACGATACTGTTTTAATAACTGCAAAGGATGTCATTCGGGACTGCGAATCATTCGGTTTTTAAATAAATAATTATTTTTAATAATTATTAACTTTGAGAAAAAAATAATTTAATTTATTAAATATTTAATGAATCAAACTTGGTGGGATGCGTTTTAATGATCGGTTAACGTTCCGGGAATTCGGTACGGTTAACGGCAACTAGAAATGAACCATACTTAGTGTACTAGCAAGCCAAAACATAATATAATTCACCTTTAATAATTATTCTATATAATTCTTATGTTTTAAATTTTTTTTATTTTAATTTATTGGAATTTTTATAGATTAAAAATGCGAGAAATTAACGTTCGCGATTCGGTCTGCGTTTTCGGTTAACGACATCTATCGGGCTACACAAGGAATGAACCAACTAGTCAAAACTAGCCAAAGAAGCCTTTTTTCAGCCCTTGGTCGAAATTTACAAGAGGGGGGCTTCCATTGCTTTTAATTTGGGCTGTTAATTATATATAGTCTAAATCTATCCCACCCTAATCCCATTTAACAAAAGAAAAACATGCACGGATTTCTCCTCCTCCCGATTCACGAATTCAACTGCCCCATGAGACCTTCGTCATCATCATCATCAAACATCTCATCATCATCTACATCATATTTTGTTGCCCGATCATCCAATTGTTTATAGAATCACGATCTACACTCAAAGCTCTATCTAATCCTACCATCAGTTGCTTGATCTAGGGTATAACTTTTATAACTCTAATTTTAAAATTCTGATTTTTATGAGATTACATAGTTTAAGTTGGTCTATTGCTCAATCCATTGTGTGTATGTATGATATTAGTCGATAATTTGTTCGGTTTATGTGTTAGGGTTTAACCCCGAAATTTATATGTGTGCAACTGATATTATAAACATGTTTTCTGTAAATAATATGTACCTAGATAGAAAGCTATCGAAAAATTAATAACTTTGTTCACAAGAATCGCTTGATTTCGTTATGTTATGCTCTAGTGATGCCTATTTGAATTTTCGACATGTTTATGTACACTAATCAAAAAACTGCAATTGTTGTGTTATGAACTGGACTATGAACTGAATACCATTGGAAGGATAATTGAAAAATACTCAATTTAGACTAGGATATCATGTCATTTGGATTTGTAAAACTCGTTTTATGCTTAGTTAATCGTATACGGTAGAACTTGCTAAACGACACTTTTGAACTGAGGTAAACGACCATTTAATTTGATTTCTGAAAAATAAACTTTTGTGTTATGAAAGTTTCATAAATAGTACTTGATCTTTCATGTAAATCATGTGTGCTAATTGTCTCTGGATGTCCGGTTTATCAAGGTAAAAAATGACTACCTGGACGACATCAAAACTGTCACGTATGCATAGATAATGGTCTAGCATGAAGTATAAATTGTTTTGGAACTTAAGCTTCTGATATGTTGTTAATTAAATGTTAAAAGCATATCTCATTTGCATGTTAGCCTCTGAAAACTCTATATGCTATGTGCTTTATGCGTGCTAAAACAGTAAGTCTGAATTCTATCTAAATCAGAAAGTCCGAATTGATTGGAAAAATTGTACAAATTGGATACAAGAAATGCTTAGATATTTTGATAGATTAAAATTTGATATATTTGTGAAAATATCCAACTAGTCTAGTATGATTTAAATTTTTCTAGAATAAATGAGAATTTTTATAAAACTGGTACGCGTGCAGAAACTGAACTAGAAAGATTTGCATGCTACATTAGTTCTAGGAATCATTTGATAGCATGATTGGTCTTGTTAGAAAGCTAATGACATGTACATATTATCTAGAGTTTTTTGTATTTTCATGACCTATCATTTGTGAATGATTCTTGTTCGTTTGCACGACTTTCGTGAACACTTATGATAACCGAACTAGAAAACGTGAAAATGCTAAACGAAGGTCTGAAACTTACGAGGTGACCTTTTTAGTACCATGTGATTTCATTAACATGACCTAATGATGTTGTTAACTTAGGTTGACCAACTTGTCCAAGTTTGACTTGCATGAACTAGTTGACTTTGTGTTGACTTTTACTATACAAGCGTGTCGGTGTGAGCAATAAGACAACTGTACTATGGATCAAATTCTATATTTAAATAGACTTATGTAACTATATATTGATATATCTAGGATATATTACTCGATCTTAGTTAACCGACAACTCATTGCTTGTGCAAAACTTTCAAGTGCATTCAAGGTGAGTCTATAGTCCCATTTTCATTAGCACTTTTGGGATGAGATACATGCTGCTTTTGAACTGTTTCTTAAACTATTTTAAAACAGCTTTACAAATTAGACTTAAGTACTAAAAGGAATATACTTATGAGTTTGATCAAAAAGCCCTTAGCTTGAATATCTTAATTACATAGTAAGCTCAAATCGTAGTGACGGATTCGTTAGATCTGACAGCCTCACCCAACGAACGGGTTCTTATTACTTCATAACTTGTACACTTGATCAGTGTATGCTATCATAAGGTAAAGGAAGTCATGTAGCGCTTAGTTATTCGCAGATTAAAGCTTTATATTCAAGTGCTCATAACAAATGTATAAACTTTTTACAATACTTGGGTTGTACGCAGAAAATCTCGTGGTCTAAAACAAAGAATCATTACTCTGAACACTGTTTTTTAGACTCTGCTTTATGTTACTTAAATCTGTGGTTTACAAACATTTGATACATGACATGGTATTGTCAACAACTATTAGATACAGGACACGGTGTTGTAAACTTTTGATATGAAACTTTTGTGGTCTCATACATTACATTTGGCTACTTAACCTTCTGTTTACAAGCAAGAGAAATAAAACCTTTTTGATGTCATACCCAGTTGAAACTTGAAATCGTTGTTTACAAACAGTTTAAAACTTAACATTTGCTGTCTGCAACTTTTCGTATTAAACCTTGGTGGTTTTGTGCTGATAAACGTTTTGCTAAAAATCGTTTCTTAAACAAACTGTATTGTTTACTTAAACCTGTAGATTCACTCAACATTATTTTTGACCCATTTTGCATGTTTTATCCCATGTACTGTAACCAGAGTTAGCATCGCCGTAAATGGATTTTGACGGGGTGTTAAAAATAACATAGGGTGATATTATAAACTTACTTGAACTATCTAAATGATTAGGTTGCATTACACGATAGTAATCATCCAGTTTACTTACTGCCTTTTGACTATCATTTATCGTGCACACAAGGTGAGTCTACAGTCCAATTTTTACTAACACTTTTGTGATGAGATGCATGCTACTTTTGAACTGTTTCTTAAACTGGTTACAAATTCTTTTACTTTTGACACGAGTACTATTATACATAAGAGTTATTGTTCAGAAACACCTTAGCTTGAATACGTTAATTACCTTTTGGTAAGCGCGAACTAGATGGACAGATCCATTAGGTTAGACAAGCATCACTGATAGGTCAGATGATGTTGAGATTAGAAGAAAAGACAAGTTAGAATGAGATTCGATAAAGATGAAGGAGACTCGGTATGAGAGAGAATCAATAAGATTTACATTCCACAGCTTCTAGAACTCATTTACGATGCAATGACTATCTAATTAGGACTACTTAGGTTCCTTATATAGCCCTATTTTAAGGAACCATCATTTAAGCTTATTTCACATTAACACTATACAACTTAGGGGTCCTAAAAATCTCCCCCTTAGTGTTAAATGTGAACTTTAAAATATAATCCTATTTAAAACATCTAAAGGAACTTTGTTCCTCTGAAGTGAACTTTGGATTTGAATCCTTTAAGATTCTCATATCTTCGTATGTTCACTCTTGTTTTGAGACGACTCTTCAATCTCATGAGAATGTATTTGACAATCTCATTATCTTCAGTTGAATAGCAGTTATTGATCAGTTTCCATCTTAAGTATTTGAAGGCATACATCAACGTTCCGTCTGAGTATCTTATGAAATCTGAGACTCTGATGAAGAAATTTGTATAGTGAGAATTGACAAATACAAACCCATATGGACAGTCACTTACTTCAAGTAAGGACATATATCTTAGCTCTTCAATCACTTGATTTGGCGGTTTAATTCCGAGATTTTTGTGTCTAGATTCTAACCCCATCTGAAAGTCATGAACAGACATCCATCTCATGGAGTTAAGAATAAATTTGTAGACTGCCTTCATCGCCGTAGCATGATAATTTGTTGCAGATTCATTCAAGTCAATCAAGTAATTGTAGATGAAAATAATGTCGTCCATCTTCAGTTTATCAAAATCCACTTCTGAGAACTGATAATCCTCATCATCCATTCTTGTTACTTGAAACATCAGCATCTATACTCTATCCTTATTAATCATCAAAACATTATTAATGCTTTTGATCTCTGAATTTCGCTGTTCTTGAAGTTTCTCTTCATTCTTCAATTTGAATTTGTCGCGAACACTCAGATAAACTTTGAGATATTCCGGATTCTTATGATATTTCGATGCACCCAGAACACTAATTGATGCAGAAAGGACGAGATCAGAATCACCATAAATTCTATAAGCTTGTTGTTCAATGAATGGTGAACGAAGAATCATTTTCTCTTCATCCTCACTCAGTTGGAAATCAGCATCACGCTCAAGAACAATCTCTGCAATTTGAAATGGAACATTCAGATCAGGAGGAGTCGTAGTATCTTCCTTGCCATTAGAGAAAATCTCCTTTTCAAAGTGTATCCCAAATTCATCGGTTGGAGATGTCAAATTGAAAAATTGATGTTCATTGAATTCATTGGCGACACTGGACGACCCCTTCAAAATATCTTCAATATTATCAAAATTTTGATTGCTCTCTTGAACTGACTTATTCTCTGGTTGATCAACTGAATCCATAATCATTAGCATCCCTGAGTCACCCTCTCTCTGACCTTCTGATTTATCTAGAAAACTCTCACATTGGATTTCCTCAATTTCATCACTTTTAGAATTAGATATATCAACAACATCGTGATCTTTATGTTGACTAGATGAACCAGCTTCATGAGTTGATCTTTGAAAACCACTGGACCAATAACCACCTTGCCTATTTTCCCCCTCATGAAGATTGTCGGGATCAAAATCATCATGATCAGGGAATTGGTCCAGGTGACTTACATGGAGATAAAGGATATACTACTCTTGCTTGCTCAAGATAAATAATCATAGTCTCGAGAACTTCATCAAGATCAGTTCGTTTAGCAAACTCAGCAAGATATAGTTCCTCCACCTCATTGTCAGAGAGATATCTTAATCCATATCTATTCGAAATCCGAGAAGGTGACCCAGTTGGTGAAACAACAGTATAACCATGAACAACATCAGCATCAACAGCAACTGTTGAAGGCGATGTCGGTGGAAGTGTTTGATTTGTCGTGAGGGCAGGTAAGGATAAACGTGCGGTATTATTCTTATATGTGGGGCTGTACATACTACTAGTCAGATTCGTCATATCCCCTTCCGATAGAGGTTGGGTAACCACCGGAGTTGTCACCGGCGAAGTTTCTTTCGAAGCATCCGCCTCCATGACTTTAGTCTCATGGGACTCTGACAAAGTAGTAGAACTACCCGTCGGTTTAGTTCTCGCAGAGATATTACTATCTTCGACTCCTGAAATCATTGATATACCATGAGGTGGCACATCTCTTTCAGTTAACCACTCTTCCTCCAGACCCCGAGATTCAGAATCCGAAAGAGAAGTAGTTTGAACCAATGGATCACTTTCATGAACCAAGGGATCAGACTGCTGGAAGTTTGATAAATATCCCGAAGGATTGTCATGTTGACTCATTTCCATGGGATGTGGCAGATCTCCCTCATCAAGATAAGCCGGACCTCAAGACCCTGTTGTACGTTGAGGCACAGGAGGATTTCCAGCCGATACGCAGGGTGCCTTTTCAAGACTTTTCGGCTCCCCTTCGGCTGTTCTGGACTTCAATGATTGAGTTTCATCAATCGATTGAGTCAACGCAAACTTTACTGCAGAGGAAGACTTTACTTCCTTAGATGCCGAAGCATCTTGCTGTGTAGGATTTATTATTAAGTCCTGTGTAGATTGGATGGGCTTATTGGTCTTTTTACCATTCGTGTGTTTAGCTATCTTGCCTACCGAAGCTTGCGCTTTATTTAGTGTAGGGCTTACTGTTATTATTGGATGTGATACGGAAATGGGTGAGGGTGACCTAATAGGCTCTAGGTCTTGGTCCGTATCACCAACGGTTGGAGTAACTGTTTGGCGGACGATAGGTGTCTAAGTCCTAGATCTAGTTACTCGTTGGGTTGGCGAAGAGTGAATCATCTCATCAGGCATAAATCAAATTCTCTTAGGAGAATGTTCAGGAGATGATTCAGTTGCTGAAGAATCGGTGTCACTGCTTACTTCGGGTGTTATGGAAAGGGTTGGTTCAATCCTAGATGATCTAGGTTCCCTGATCCTCACGGGTTGAGCTTGGCGTGCTACCCTAGAATGTTTTAGGTTTACCCTAAGTGGAGGATTAGCTGGCCCGGGTGGTTGTACTACAGGTTCCTCTACAACCTCTGGGGCTGGAACCATGGCGGGTTCAACTTGTTCTTGTTGTACCGGGTTCGGAAGAGGTATTCCTACAGCCTCAAAATATGAACACATTCGAGCGTCTTGGGGTGCAGCTAGCCCCACTAGCCAATTTGGAATTGGCACAGTGAATTGGTTGTCTGATACCGTCGGGGTATTCATCTTCAGCTCCCCAAATCTTTTCATCAGTAATCCATGTGTACCTGGTACAAATATATTTGCATTTCTGCAAGCATTTATAGCATCATGTATAAAGATACAGAAAAACCTTTCACAAGGGATATATGAACCCCTTGGCTTATCAACTTGGGCCTGAACCAAATCCCATAGAAGTTCTGCATAGTCAGGAGTCTCTACTCTTGTGAAGGAGTAGAACAGTCTCAGCATTGGCACAGTTAAGCTGTCTGATCCACTCCGTGTCATCAGCAAGCATCTGTTGATGATTGAGAAGATCACATACCACCTTGAGTGCAGGTATTTCTTCTGAAACTTAGCCGGTGGAACATTGGTAGCTCCAACATAACAAAGATCAAAAATTGAAGTCATCATCTGCTGAGTAGCAGGGAAAGCAGGAGCATTCTGTACAAGAGGAAGTCTAAAGATCCTCCTGAAGTCAGCCTTTGTGATACTCTTCATCCCTTGAACTCCTCTTTGCTCAAATTCAAAACGAGCTTGTGTTCCCTCTGGATTTGCAGCAGTAGGTTGTGTAGCTTCCACAAACCTAATAGTTCTCTTTAGTAGCTCCAGATCTGTCAAAGCCACACTGGCAGTAGAGCTTAGAGCAGGCCATAATGTATGCCTCTCCAGTATTGCAGTCCAGTAGTTGCAAGGAATGTTGGTTTTTCTAAGTATAATAAAGCATATATCTCTATTCTTATTTTCCTTTGAAATCCTTTGTATTTTTCAAGTTTTATAATTTTTATGGTTTTTCTAAGTTATAAAAATCATTTATTTCAAATATGAACATGTAATTGACAAACATGACATTCATATGATATTCATTACAGTACAAAATCATCATGCAAAGTCAATTATATAACACAAAGAATCAGAACAACACTTAGTCATTTTAAGCACAAATCAAGCAGATTCGGTAGTCATGAAAACTTTAGATTCTGTAACCAAATTAACTTGAGTTTTCATACCAAAGACATAAATAAACATGTAAGATTTATCAAGTTGAAAATCACATTATTTTTAAAGTACCAAATCACAGACTTGGTAAAATGGCAAGAACAGATTCGGTATCTTCAAAAATAACATATAATCACCCAAACATGCATATTCAGTCTTATATCATGCAAAAACATAGTCATAATCAATTAACAACTCAAACAAATCAGAAAAACATGTTAATGACTTGAACAGACTCGGTACTGTAGCAAGAACACATTCGGTATGTACAGAATCCATCAAATACTCAATTAAACATGTAATCAGACTTAGTCAATTGATAGATCAACTAATTTAACATAGATTTGGCAAGATTTCATGTTAATTAACCAAATCAGATGAGTTTAATCTAAGATTTAAGGAATTCGACTCATATTCGGTATAGTCAACACTTTTTCAAAATTAAGTGTCACAATCTTGTTATTTGCATTATTTTCTAGTTTATAATTGTTCAATTATCTCAGATCTACAATATATGTATCTTAGATTCAATTAAAACAAAGAACTACCAAGAAAATGAAGATACAGAAGACGGGATTCGGTAGATTAGGTAGACTCGGTAGATTAGTTCAGATTCGGTATGCAATTAGAATAAAGTTAGAGAAAGTTTGACTTTGACCCTCCTATTTATAGCTACCGAATGATTTTAAAAATATGGGCTTTACCGAATAGGCCTTAATTACCGAATGCAGTCCAAATTTCAAATTCAAATAAATTCACTTCAAATTTTGACAAATCTTTATCAAAAATCATTCAAGATTATCACATTTTTAATGAAAAACATTTCTGAGACAATTTTTGAAAATTTTAAACTTACCGAATCTGTACTGTTGGTTGTCAGATTCGGTATAATGCTAAAATTAGCATTTATTCAGTAATATTCAAATCTTTTTGGATTTTATTTCCAATTTTTATGAATTTTTCTCAAAACAAGATTTGTACTTAGAAAACTTTGAATTATGTACAAAGTACAAATCTTCAGTGATACCAATTGTTAAAACGGGTTGCATACTGAGATGTATACAAGCCTTAGTGAATTATTTTAGAAATAAAACATAGAGTTTATGAAATTCACTTTTGAAAATCAATTTCTTTTCATTTTCTCCCCCTCAAAATGTGATATACAAGAGAGTAAATAACCATTTTGATATATTCCCAAGAAAATGAATTAACTCCCCCTTGAAATATGATATCAATGAGTTACCTCCCCCTATCGTAACCATAGAAACTTAATCACGCGAAGTTAAAAGAATTCTAAAAGGCTCCCCCTTGAAAGATGTTATCTAAAGCAGAAGAAATCAGTTGCTCCCCCAGAAAATATCTACTCCCCCTAAACACAAGATCCCAATAAGAAGTTCCAAAAGATCTAAGGAATGTCAAGCACTATATTCGACCATGCCAATTTCTTTGATCAAGAATTTTAGCCTAAGTTCATCTAAGGGCTTAGTGAACATGTCAGCTAATTGCACTTTGGTAGGCACAAAGTATAACTCTGCATCCCCTTTCTCTACATGGTCCTTTATGAAATGATAACAAATATCTATGTGTTTAGTCTTAGAATGCTGGACTGGGTTGCTTGTAATGGCAATAGCACTTTGTGAATCACAGTAAATTGGGGTCTTAGAAATCTTAAAGCCATAGTCCAAAAGTTGAATTTGCATCCACAAAACTTGTGAACAACAGTCAGCTGCAGCAATGTACTCAGACTCAGCTGTTGATAAAGACACATAGTTCTGCTTTTTGGATGACCAACCAACTATCCTATTCCCCAACATCTGAATTGATCCAGATGTGCTTTTTCTATCAACATGGCAACCACCATGATCCGCATCAGTATAAGCAGTGAGATTAAAAATCGGATCCATGAGGATACCAGATTCCAAGGTTAGGTGTACCTTAAGGTAATGAAAAATCGTAACAACCGCTTTGGAGTGTGATTTCTTAGGGTTTGACTGAAAGCGGACACAAACAGTTACAGTAAGTGTAATGTCTGGTCTACTTGCAGTCAGATACATTAAAGATCCAACCATGCTTCAATAAAGCGTAGTGTCAAAGGGTTCCCCATTAGCATCAGCATCCAGTAAAGTCCTCATTGGGGTTGTCATTAGTTTTTAAGCAGTCATTTTAAAATGTTTTAGCATATCATTGATATACTTTGTTTGACTGATAAAAATCCCATTTGGTAATTGTTTTACTTGTAACCCCAAGAAGAAATTTAACTAGTCAAGCATGCTCATTTTGAATTTGTTGGCCATAAGGTCACCAAATTCTTTGCATAAGGCGGGGGACGTGGAACCAAAAATAATATCATCAACGTAAATTTGAACCAAGAGAATGTGACCGTGGTTTTTACAGATGAATAGCATTGTATCAATCGTTCCACGAGAGAAGCCATTATCCAGCAAATACTTTGTCAAGGTCTCGTACTATGCACGCGGTGCTTGCTTCAGACCATACAAAGCTTTCTCCAAGTAGTAGACGTGGTTTGGATGAATGGGATCGACAAAGCCTTCTGGTTGATCAACATAAACTTCCTCTTAAAGATGACCATTCAGAAAAGCAGTTTTGACATCCATTTGAAACACCGTGAACTTCATATGAGAAGCAAATGCAAGGAAAAGACGAATAGCCTCAATCCTAGCAACCGGAGCAAACGTTTCATCATAATCAATACCCTCTTATTGTCAATATCCCTTGGCCACAAGACGTGCCTTATTTCGAACCACAATTCCATCAGAATCCTTCTTGTTCTTAAAAATCCACTTAACCCCTATTGGTCGTTGACCCGTTGGTCTTGGAACTAATCTCCATACTTTTAACCATTCAAATTGATTGATCTCTTCTTGCATTGCAACCACCCAGTTCGGATCTAGTAAAGCTTGAGCAACTGTTGTTGGTTCAATCTTACTAAGAAAGGCAGTGTATAGACACATATTTCGAGTAGCCCTTCGAGTTGAGACTGGAGCAGATGCATCACCAATGATAAGATCTATCGAATGACTTTTAGTCCATCGGTTGTTATGTGGAAGAGGTTGTACATTAGTGGTATCCATGGAAACATCAACCGTTGTTGACATTGAGCCTTGATCCGCTTGATCTGATGTAACACTTTCTAATGGATTCATTTGAGTATTTGGAGAAACAACTGGAGTTGTATCAACGGATGAATATTGAATTGGTTCAAGATTATCAGAAGTAGGAGGTGAGAGGGAGGATGAAGAAACAACAGGTGAAACAGTTGGTGTTGTATCTTCATCAAAAAAACTTGGTTGAGTCTCCACAGTAGTTGACTGTGATGGTGTAACCGGTACGGCTTGAACATTTGAATCCCGTTGAGGAGCATAAAGACTATCAAACAAGATATCCAGTTCCTCTGTTGTTACCATAGGAACTCCCTTCTTCAAGAAAATTGAATTTTGCGCGGAAGAAGTAGTAGCTAGGTTAGGATCGGGTTTTGAACTGAGTTGTTCAAAAGTCATTCCCGATAACTCATCGAACCTTACATTAATACTTTCCTTGATCATCTTTGTCCGTTTGTGATAGACACGATAGGCAACTTTGTTCGAAGAATAACTGAGAAATATGGCCTGATCGCCATGAGGATCGAACTTTCCAAGGCTGTCAAAATCGTTAAGCACATAGCATATACAACCAAAGACACGGAAATATTTGACATTCGGGCGTCTACCATATAGTAACTCATAAGGAATTTTATCAAAACGTTTATTAATGATGCAGCGATTTAGGGTATAACATGCAGTGGAAATGGCCTCTCCCCACATTTTTGGAGGTAGTTTGGAGTAAGCAAGCATCGTTTGAGCTACCTCACACAACATACAATTCCGTCGTTCGACTACTCCATTCTTTTGTAGGGTGCGTGCAGCAGAGAACTGATGTTCAATGCCTTGGTCTTTCAAATAACTATCAATCAGGTCATTCTTAAATTCTGACCCATTATCAGTTCGAATACTCTTAACATGTTTGTTAAAAGAGCGTTGAGTCTTTTTAATGAACTCAATGATAATGGCGGAGGTTTCTGACTTAGTCCTTAGAAGGAAAATCCATGTAAATCGGGTATAGTCATCAACAAGGACAAGCACATGTTTCCGGCCCCCAAGGCTAGAAATTCTCATGAGTCCACATAGGTTCATATGAAATAATTGCAAGGATGATGAAGTACTGGGGTTTTGCTTAAGCGGATGATTAGTCCGTTTCAGCTTACCCATCGCACATGATGGACACACATGATGCTTATCATATTGAAAGCTTGGAATACCATCAACTAAATCTTTAGAGACTAGTCGATTAATACCCTTGTAATTCAGGTGTGACATCCGGTGATGCCATAACCATGAATTCTCCTTCGTTGACCAAGTTGCCAAACACATGGTTTCATGTGATGGTGCATCATTGAGGCCAGTAGTATAAAGTCAAGCACAACGTTTACCGAGAAAGAGATCGTTTCCATCGGTGGATTGCACCAAGAATTGACGACGTTCAAACAAAACCTTGAGATCTCCATCACAAAATTGGCTGACACTAAATAAACTGCACCCCAAACCCTCAACATATGAGACATGTTTGATCGTTATGCCATTTTTCACAAAATCTCCATAATCCGTTATTGCTGCAATTTCATCATTTCCAAAAGTAACTGTTCCTAGGAATTTGTCAACGAAATTAACAAGCAAGGATTTATCGCCAGTCATGTGTCAAGAACAACTGGAATCAATATACCAAACACAGACGTGGAAACCCTGTAAACGTTAATTTCCTAGAGTTTAGGTACCCAAAGTTTCTTGGGTCCTCTACGATTAGTATCAACAATAAACTTTGGATCAACAACGAGATAATCACGTAAAGCAACATGCAAATTAGACAATAAAACATCATTTAAAACCACATTACATGAAGCATCATACGCAATATCAAGTTTTACATCGTTATCAGAAGTCTTAACACACAACTTATTCCAAATAGATGTTTTGTTCACAGACGAAAATTGAAAAAACATGAGATGATTTCCTAGGTCGACTAGCAGATCGCTTTTGTTTGGTTGCTACTTTCTTAGTCGTGGACTTAGGAACCCATACAGACTTGTAAGTCAAATTTGGATTATGAACTGTGACACAAAAAACACCTCTGTTAGTTAAACGTCCAAATTTTTCAGTTGACACATGAGATGATTGATTTTGCAAAATTTTTAATTTGATTTTACGTTCCTTTGCATCATACTCACTCAAATCAGGTTTAGGACTCTGTGTTGTGTAGACTTGACTGATTTTGTTAAAAGACTCTCCTTTGATTTATTTGACATAGGAATCATAGGAATCTTTTCAGTTAACACATAACCATTTTGAGAATGAACTTTCTTGACAACAAATTGTGTTGAAGGTGCAACTTTTGAAACACGTTTACCAAATTGAGAATGTAGTGGGTTTTTAAGAATAGTGATGGGTTTTGCATCCTTAGATGTTGTTATCCCCTTCCCAGTCTTAGTAATCCCACCAACACATTCAGACACATTGGTTTCAACAGAAGATGATTGCTTAAGTGTGTTAGCCTGTTTCATTTGAATTATTTTGTGTTTTAAGCTTTTAATCTCAAGACATAATTCCTCAACAGAAACTATCACTTCACCCTCCTTAAATTCATAAGTACACTCTTTCTTATGAAGTGGAGGCAATTTATCACACAAAGCAAGCATTTGTTCTAATGATTGACACTTAAGTTGCAAATCAACATTCTCCTTTTCTAGTCTATCTACCTTACGACTTAAAATGTGTAAAGCAGGTACGCTCGCATAAAATTCATTTAAAGGATCAATTGTTGCATCAAAGTCTATCAAGTTTTCAACAGTTGGTTCATCTCGAGGTTCTACCTTTACATCTAAAACAGGTTGACCTAGAGATTCTGTCTCAAAGAAGACAGTTAGTTCATGTGCTAGGACTTCATAGAAAACATCATCAGAACATGCAGGTAAGGCCGGTAGAATTGGTTTCACATCAAAAGTTGGTTCATCAAACACCTCATCTATGGAAATAATGCCAGAACTAGGTTTGTTAAACACTTCATTCTCGAGCATTAAAATGTATTTCTCTAGCATGAGTGTTGGGATATAAACAAGTCTACGCTTAGGCACATAATTTTCATGTTGCATATTCTTTTCAGTTTCAACAAGTTCCTTCAAGAAATCAGGATTTGATTTACCCATTTTAGCATTGATTTTTTCATACATTAAGCTAATTTGATGGTATTTTCTAGATTTGCGATTATCAATAATATCATCAAAATCAGCATCAGAAGCATGCACAAAATGAGATGGTAAGCCAGCTTGAAAGTAATCAGAATGATATAATCCTGGAATCTTTTTGGAAGCATTACCTAAGATTTAAGATCTTCATAACCCAACTCTCACTTTTCACCATGAATCTTTTTTGGTCTATTCATGAAAATTGTTTGTTTTAAAAGTTCCATATCAATGATAGCTTTAGATTACTCTGTGCGATAGAGTTTTTCCTCATATCGAGCAAGTTGAGCTTTCATTTGAAAAATACTCTTTTGACAATGAAGAAATTTCAGTGTTCTTTTCAATTATGGTGTTTTCCAATTGAATAATTTTCTTGTTTAGCTTTGAAAGTGTGGGTTCATGTTGAGTTTTCAAATAAGAGAGATCTTTTTCTAAAAATTGAACTTTTTCTGCAAGTCGTTCTGATTTTAGACGATAATCTGTCCTTTCGACTTTAATCGGATGAATTGATTTCTTAAGATCTTCCAACTCAGTTTCCGTTGTGCTGAGTTGGACAGTCAATCTTTACAATTTCAATTGTAATTTAGATGAAGATGGTCTGGTCTCAGAAAGTTTGATTTTATCTTTTAAAACCTTGTTTTCAAATTTTAAACCTTTGATTTCTTTTGACATTGAGACCAGATTCTTCATCATGTCATTTTGCACTTTTATAAAATCAGGTGAGATTTCAGATGATTGTACCTCATTTCATCATATGTTGAGTCAGAATTCTCCATTGCTTCCTTAGCTTTGATGAGCTTAGTCACCTTGCAAACATTTTCATGTTCCACCTCTAAATCTGAATCATCAGTCCAGTTAAACCAAGTATCATCAACCAGTTTCAGCTCTCCCCCAGTTTTTACAATCTTAGCCATCAACATTTTCTTCTTGTAGTAAGCTGCGTCCTTCTTCTTAGGCATCTTGCACTCACGAGAGTAATGACCAGCTTTGATACAATTGAAACAGATTGAATCATCCTTCTTGGAATCATCGGCACGTTGTTATTGTTTTGATTGATCAGCTTTCTTGTAGTACGAGGAAGACGATGAGTTCTTGCATTGATAGCTTAATTTGCCTTTAAACTTGTGTTTGTTCAAGGCTTTTGTGAACATGGCTGCCATTTTGACTAATTCAAGGTGAGAATCATCTACATCAGAAGGATTCAAGTCTTCAGAATCAGTTGATTCTTCAACAAGCACTTTCTTGGACAAGCTTTTAGAAGTCGTAAATGATTTGCTCTTCTTTTTGTCAATAAGGGCAAGTGGATCGCCCGGAGAAGACTCTTTCCTTCCTTCTTAAAGTTTAAACACCTCAGGTTGGTAATGCATAAGAACTCCAACAAGCTCATGAATAGTCAACTTGTCAATCTCTTTGGTAGATCGAACAATGGTTCCATAAGGAAGCCAATCAACATTGAGCTTTTTGAGAAATTTCATGTTGACTTCAGTATTTACTTTTATGATCTTGCACCTTTTCAACTCATTGAGAATACCATTGAAACGACGGTAGGTATCCTTGAGGGGTTCATCAGGTTCCTGCTTGAAATCTTCATAAAATCCCAGAGCCTTATTCAATTTAGTAACATCTGACATGTCATAACCTTCTTGCTGTCATTTGATCTCATCCCATATATATTTTGCTGTGGTGTTGCTATCAACATTTTCAAACAACTCATACGGGATAGCTTACATAACAATATTCTTTGCCTGTATGTCACCCTGAGCTCTCTCACGTCTATCACCAGAAAGTTCATAGACTGGAATTGGCATACCAGTATCCGGATGATAATCTACAACTGGACCATCTCTCAGAGAAGCCCATATATACTTTGTTTTCTCACCCTTGTAGTTTATGTACTGAGTGATACGGTGAAGCCACTGAGTATACTTGCCATCAAACAACACTGGAGGACGGGAATCTGATCCAATGATCAAAGTATCCTGAGTAGACATCTTGAAATTGAGTTAGATTCGGTAAAGATTCGGTATTACACAAATCTAGGATGAAAAATCACAACAATCTAACAAAAATGTCAGATTCGGTATCTGGTTCGGTATTGTAGCAGATTCGGTATAGATTCTGTACTGTAGCAGATTCGGTAAACCATATTATGTATCAGAAACTGATCAGAAAAACAAGTAACACACCCAGATTCAGTATACATTTGGTAACCACAAGATTTGTTGCCTAAGAACACTTAAAACCAATGAATTAAGTGATACCGAGATCCTGATTTGGTATCTGACTCGGTAGTCAGATTCTGTATGAATTTGAATTCAAACACAATCCAATTCCTTTGAATTAGATTCTGTAACCTTGCTGCACAAGGAATCAAGTTAGTATCACACAAAATATCAAAGATACGTAATGTATGGAATACCGAATGTCAACTGTAGCAGTTGACAATACCGATTCTAAGTATGAAAACTTAGAAATTCTACAGAATCCTTTCTCAAACCACATCAATTAGCTGCGTATGATCAAACGGAATGTGATAGAATCACAAACACACCACAATCTGCAATACTGATTGAGAATTAACAACTTTGAAGCAGATTTGGTATGGCAGTTACGATACCAAATGTATATCAAATCTTTAAAACTTGAAGAATTGATGAAATTAAACTGTCAGAAATGTGATTAAACACCTCACAATCACAACTGAAACCTCAAACCTTTACTAAAATACATAATCAAGCTGGAATTGATGAATACCGAGAGTTTTAGCCACGAACTCCAAAAATCAACTTGATTCTTCATAATTGATGTTAAAAAACTGTAATGATGATCGAAACTCTTTCTAGTCAACCTAGTACACCTTCGCCGAACTTATCACAAGAATCTGAACGTCATATTATCAGATTCGATTATACCGAATATGATTCAATATACCGAGAGTGCTCATATTCTGTAATCTTCAATCTTTGGATCGATCTAGTGATGTAATATCACTCCCTGAAAGCTTTGATACCAAATGATAGGTCAGATCATGTTGAGATTAGAAGAAAAGACAAGTTAGAATGAGATTCGGTAAAGATGAAGGAGACTCGGTATGAGAGAGAATCAATAAGATTTACATTCCACAGCTTCTAGAACTCATTTACAATGCAATGGCTATGTAATTAGGACTACTTAGGTTCCTTATATAGCCCCCTTCTAAGGAACCATCATTTAAGCTTATTTCACATTAACACTATAAAACTTTGGGGTCCTAACAGTCACCCTACTAAACTTGGGTGCATATTTTTTGTACAATTAACACTCAAACAAGTGTATGCGGTATATAGGGTAAGGGATAAGCATAGTTCTAAACTACTCGAGGTGTTAAGTTAGTATTCAAGTGCTCATAAGATGTATGTGTGACAACTCGGAAATTTTCGACCAAATTTAAACTTTATCTTTATATTATTTCGACACGATAAGCAAAGTTTGTTAAGTTGAATCTCAAAAATTTTAAACTGTGTTCATACATTCATTTAACCTCGACCAAATTCCGATGATTCACAAACCATTATATAAATGGATATGATTATATATGTATATATATATGTGTATATATATTATAGCTTGAAAATGTTAACAAAATATTAAATGTATAATACTTTACATGAACGTATTTGTTTCAATATGTTTACTGATGGAATTAGAAGATAATATCAAATGATTGATTTATCAGATACATGGTGATATGATTACGGGTCTCTATTGAGAGGTCCACTTTGATTTAGGAAACTTTTCCTTTTTAACAGTATTCGGAATAATTGGTAAAGTAAGAACAAAAGTGTCAATTAACGGGAACTAGACAAGGGTTAGTGGAGATTCCTGTTTGATTTTCAATTCATGCTTTACAATATTTTCCTCGTGATTTTAATAAGATAACTATTTTAACTTTCATCTTAAGGTAAGAACGTGGAATGTAAGTTGAATATCGTCAAGCTAAGTAAATCGAAATTTTACATTAAGATGATTTCATAAGTTTATTTAACCTTTGGACTTTATCTTACGCTTCACCAGCAAACGGAAATTTTAAAACTTGAAAATCTGTTATGAGTTAAATACACTTTTACTTTTCTAAAATATTTTATGATATAACGATTTCTATTATTTTAACCTTTTAACAAAATGATTCTTAAATATATTTATTTTTGAAAAACAAAATTATCATATTTATTTGATTTAGTTTCAAACGTATTAAAAACGTTTTCAGTTTAAAAAGAACATTATTATTAAAATGTTTTATAAGAAAATTTGTTTAGGAATTTTGAAGAATTTAATTAAAGCTTTATATTTTATATATATATATATATATATATATATATATATATATATATATATATATATATATATATATATATATATATATATAGTGTTTCAAAAACGTAAACGTAATATGACATAATATTTTCTATTATTTAAACGATTATAAATGATTTTTTTTTAAATATATAATTACTTTTGAAAAACTAAAATATTATATTATTAAATAAATATTTCAATTCTATATCTACAAATTTATATCTTTAAATGAAAACTTATACATATTTTACAATGCGATAAAATATAAGATTAATTTTGTCAGAAACCGTTTTGATTTAAAATAATTTTGTATTAATATATAACGAGTCGATGATTTAATGAAACAAATGACCAAAATACTCAAATGTATAAGTTATACTTTGAGTAATATAGTCTATCGATGATTAAGCTTAATTATTAATAAAGGTACACGTCGCGAAATGAAAAGTGCTATTTTTCTAAGCGTACGAAATAGCGTTCGAGAAACCGGAATCGGGACTAAAGTCGATCGTTGATATACAAGTCATCGGAACTAAAGTTACAAGTCAACTATACTCATAAATGTAATATAATATATAAATAATTATATAAATTAAATATATAAATAATTATATAAATTAAATATATAAATATATATATTAAAATAAACGTCGGCAGCCTATGTTTTAAATGAGTGAGGCCTGGAGATCAAGGCCATGTGATCGCATGGCCATATAGGGTAAAACCCATGCGATCACATGGGGGGGGGGTTAGGTGGCTGAAGTTCTATAAATTCTCCCGAAGTCTGATTCGCGTAATTCATTTTTCATTTCAATCAAACACTCCGTATATATTATTAATTATATTATTATTATTATTACTATTATTATTATTAAGATTAATATTATTATTAATCTTATGGTAAGGAATTTTATTATTAGTAATATTATACATAAAATATTACGACGGAGTGCTGTCCGAGTGATTTCAAAATGGTTTTTCGAGCGGGATAGAGCTAAGAAAATTATGGGTTATAACTATGGAGGTTATTGGTATTGTTCGGGGGTATAGCTCTTGAGGTCAACCTAGGGTTTATCATCTCCGTTGCGTCTACGTACTTTCCTGCAATATTGAATCTCAATATTGATACGTGAGCATTCATATCTTATCTTTTATATATTAATAGTGTATCCCTGACTAGTGCTCGAGTATATATGAGTATGCATGCTTGTATGTTTAATTTCGTCATTATATAGTTTATGATAAATCACGAATTTAATACACATGCTACTGAGATAAGGTATATGATATGCATGTCGTTGGAAAGCTGGTGAAAAATTAATAACTTTTCATTTAGAAATCGTATGGTTTCGATGAACGGATTTAAAAGATATGGTCAACTGCATTATTATTAACTTTATTAAATTGATTATTATTATTACTATCATCGTTATTATCGTCGTTAGTATTATAATAATAATAATAATAATAATAATAATAATAATAATAATAATAATTATTATTATTATTATTATTATTATTATTATTATTATTATTATCATTATCATTATTAATATAAGTATTATTATTAAAAATTTTATTATTATTATTATTAATATTATCGTTATTATCACTAAGATTATTACTAGTATTATTATTATTATTATTATCATTATTATTATTATTATTATTATTAACATTATAATAATTATTAGTATTATCATTAGTATTATTATAATCATTATTATTAGTATCATTATCATTAAAACTAATATTAGTATTATTATCATTAAAACTAATTATTATGATTACTATTATTATCATTATTATGAATATGATATAAATTAGGACTAAAAACTATTAAACAAATCAATTAGGAAATAATGAGTATACTAAAAACTATTAAACAAATCAATTAGGAAATAATGAGTATAAGTATCATGATGAAATTAAAATATTGTAAGATATTGATTTAGATAAAAATATCGTATTTATTATTTTTTATCATTATTATTATTATTAAAAGTATCATTAATATTAAAACTATCATTTTTATTAAAATTATCATTTTTAATAGAAATATCATTGTTATTATAAAATATCATTATTACTATTATTTTAATATTATTATTATTAAAAATTATCATTTTAATAGAAATATTATTTTTATAAAATATTATTATTATTACAGTTAATATTAAAAAGTATCGTTATTATTAAAATTATCATGATTAGAATTATCATTTTATTATAATTTATATCTTCATTAGTAAATATAAATATTGTTATTATTATGGTTAGTAGAATAATAATAATAATAATAATTATTATTATTACAAAATAAGATAACATTTACTCATTATTATTATTATCAATATTATTTTATCAAATGAATATGTGATACAAAGATATTTTTACCACACGTAATATAATTACATTAATAATACCTACCACTATATTTTTACGATATTAATTGAACATTATAAATTTTATGACTTAAGATATATAAAAGTATATTTTTATCATATATAAATTTTAATATAAATTTTTATTTATTAATAAATGATTTGTATGATTTACTCTAATAAAATCTGATAAATATATTTAAATATATAAAACGACTATATTTAAGTTATATTATAAACATGTATAGATTTTGGAAGTGATTTTGAGTCAAGTTGACTTTTGTTGACTTTTGCATATCGGTCTCGAGCATTAGGATTGTGATACACTACGACTTGACCTAAATTGTTATACATATATTGATCAACATATAAATATATATGCTTAATATAGTTTCGTGAATCCGAGGCCAACCTTGCACTTGTTCAGTGCCGTCATTTGTATTATTGCTACGAAATACAGTATTGTGAGTTTCATTTGCTCCTTTTTTAAATGCTTTTGCAATATATATTTTTGGGACTGAGAATACATGCGCTGCTTTTATAAATGTTTTACAAAATAGACACAAGTAATCGAAACTACATTCTATGGTTGGATTATCGAATCAAATATGCCCCTTTTTAGCTTGGTAGCCTAAGAATTAGGGAACTGGCCCCTAATTGACGCGAATCCTAAAGAAAGATCTATGGGCCTAACAAACCTCATTCTGGAATTTGGAATGCTTTAGTACTTCAATTTTATCATGTCCGATGGGAGTCCCGGAATGATAGGGATATTCTATATGCATCCTTGTTAGTTCGGTTACCAGGTGTTCACCATATGAATGATTTTTATCGCTATGCAGTTTGCAAAATTCCTGATATGAGATGTATATTTATGAGAAATGGAAATGAAAATCTTGTTGTCTATTAAAATAATGAAAATGTTTGTTTATGATAAACTAATGAACTCACCAACCTTTTGGTTGACACTTGTAAACATGTTTATTCTCAGGTATTAGAGAAATCTTCCGCTGTGCATTTCCTCATTTTAAAGATATTACTTGGAGTCATTCATGGCATATTTCAAAATACGTTGCATTCAAGTCGTTGAGTTCAATAAAGATTATTATTAAATAAATGACAGATTAGGTCATTTATAGTTTGGATATTATGAAATGGTATGCATGCCTGTCAACTTTCGATGTAATGAAAGTTTGTCTTTTAAAAACGAATGCAATGTTTGTAAAATGTATCATATAGAGGTAAAATATCTCGCAATGTAACCATATGTTATTGTATTCGTCCTTATGGATTAAGATAGGTCATCTCAGTAAGGAATTTTACAACACTAGGGCTGCACGTTAGAAAATCTCGTTGTCTAAAACAAATAATTACTTTTATGAATACTATTTTTCAGAAACTGTTTTATGTTACTTAAACCCGTGGTTTACAAACAGGAGAAACAAAAACATTTTTTATGTCTTACACAGTTGAAGCTTGACATTGTTGTTTACAAACAGGAGAAATAGAAACTAAACATTTGTTGTCTGCAAATTTTTGTTACTAAACCTTTGTGGTCTTACGCTGATAAACGTTTTCTAAAAATCGTTTCTTAAACATACTGTACTGTTTACTTAAACATGTAGATTCACTCAACATTATTGTTGACCTGTTTTGCATATTTTATCTCAGGTATTAATTGCTTTTGCTGTAGAACTTTGCTGTTACATAGAAGTCAAGCCATGCACTGGGACCATAGTTATCATTTCCGTTAATGCTGCTATTAAATCTGTTCCCTGCTTATACAACCGTGATTACATTCAAGCTGGTTTACCTAAGCATTTTATTCATGCTTCTGATGCTAAAATTAATGAAATAATTGTCAAATGTTCATCCATGAAATATGCTCAAATTAGCTTGATTTATGATAAGATTAATGCAAAAATGGGAAAACAAAATCATAGTTTCTTAAAAGAACTAGTGAACTAGAATAGAATATGCAGTATCCTAATTATGTGCCTAAATGTAAGTTGGTTTACATTCCTACTCTCATGCTAGAAAAGTATATCATGATGCTTGAAAATGAAGTATTTGGCAAACCTAGTTCTAGCATTACAATAGATGAAGTGTTTGACCAACCTGCCATTGAATCAAAACCAATTCTACTGACCATGTAACAACCCTACTTTTTCCGTTACTATCGTTACTTGTCCGTTAAATATTTAATGGTGATTACATAGAACATTATGTGTTTAATTGATTTAAATGCATACATGATCTTAGTGGATTACTTGAATTAATATGTTTATATTGATTGATGAATTTGTTTCGTATAACGAAATACCTAGAAAATGACTCGATTAAGATAATCGCCTAGAAAGCTTTTCATTTTACGAAACTCAATAAAATGATAAAATAATAATTTTTAATAATTATTACCTTTATGAAAAACTTATTTAATTTATTAATTATTTAATGAATTAACCCGGTGGATTGCATTTCAACGACTAGTTAACGTTCTGGAGACCCGATACGGTTAACGGCACTCGAAACGGACCACGCGTGTACAAGTAATTAAGCAAAACAAGCCCAGGAATATCACAAATGGGTTATTCATCCGAATCCATGAAGCCACCCCTTTTATTTTACTTGTTGGGCTTGTTTAGTCACTAGTGTGTGGTTTTAGGCCCCAACTCTAGACTATAAAAGGAAAAATTAAACTGTAAACCCTCACAACACACATAGCAGTCGACTTCTCCTTCCCTCTTCTCCCTCTTGTGTCGTCGATCACCAACCCTCATAAAAGACCATCATCAACTAAAAATTAGAAGAAACCTTCAACATAAATGTTGTTCTACGCATCGTTCTACACACTCTAGCATCAATCAATTTGTGTTTTAAGGTATAAAACCTAACCCCAATTTTTCTAGATCAGTTTTTCTTTAAATTACATGGTGTATTAATGTCTAATGCTCAATTGATTGCAATTAGAGTTGTCGTTAGTCGTTATTTTGCGTGATTATTGTCGTTTGATCAAATCACGACTTTAATTGCTATGAATCTGATTATATGAGTATATGTAATGTATCTAGATGAATAGATCTCGAAAATTTAATAAATTTGGACTTTGATTTTGCATGATTTCGTTAGCATATGCTTAAGTTATGTTCAATTGAAGTTTCGTTAGGTTTTTGCATGCTATATGAATTTTCTGGCATATGTGCTTTATGAATTGGTCATTGAAATGATAATCATTGAATTCCTTGTTAAAAATTACTCAATTTGGACTTAAGAATTGTGTCAAAAAGTTTTGTATTGCTCTCGGTATGACTAAATGAAAATTGGCGTTTTGTATTGAGCTGAAACTGTTTTTGTATGCACGCTAAATGATCTCACATGAACTAGAAATCATTTGAGACTTTGGTCTTCTGGTATATTGTTATTTAGATGTTCCTAAGCATATTTCATTTGCATGCTAGCTTCTGAAAATGTGGTTTCCTATATGTTATATGCATCACCATATGACATGTCAGATTGTTGTTTAAAAACTGAAGGTCTAACTTTAATGAATTAACTGTACAAACTGGCTACATGGATTGCTTTGGGTATTTTATCACTACAAATTTAGAGTGTCTAGAGTCATATCCAATTGGCTGTTCATTAAAATCTATTTTTGATTTCAAATAAGAATTTTTCTAAAACTGATGCGCATGCTGAAACTGATTTGGTAAACCTTAACTAGACCCTTTCTGAAACCCAACTTGTAGACATTGTATGAGGCTTGGGTTAGACCTTTTAGAATAACTTTTGAGTCAAGTTATGATCTGGAGTTTTCAATGTCATTACAATTTATGTGCTGTGAATTGTGCTCGTTGTTTCTAAGATGTGCGTATTTTCGATGCCATGCAATAAACTGTGTACGTGTAAATTGATGAACTATGAGCTAGAAAATGTTAGTTGACTTAGGATTGAGATGTTGACCATGATTGCATGACCTACTGAGATCATTGACTTTAGTTGACCACTTTGACCGAGTTGACTTTTGATTTGACTTTGGTTGACTTTTGTTGACTTGCTTGGACTAGTTGACTTTTACTTGCCTATTGAGTCAGTCTGAGCACTAGGACTGTGCGTACACTATGGGTTGACATAGTGTGACCTACTTATTTACTTAAGGTAACCTATTTGACTAGATTGCATTTTTCGGTCGTGATTGCCGGACTACTGTACCGACTGTACTTAAGAGATTTACTGTGCTTTTGCAAAGGTAAGTCTACAGTCCCTACTACTTTTTAGATGGGATGAGGTAGCATGCTTTTTCAAATGTTTTACATATTAGGTACGAGTAACAAAACGATATACATATGAGTTCAGATCAGAAATCCCTTAGCTTGATTATATTAATTACTTTTAGTAAGCTCGACTTATAGGGACAGTACCGTTAGGTTTGACAAACCTCGCCTCAACATACGAGGTGCTTATTCTGTTGCAACTTGTACACTTGATCGGTGTATACTTAGAAAGGGTAAAAGGAAGATGTGTAACGCTTTAGCTATTCGCAGGGTTAAAGCCTTATAATCAAGTGCTCATGATAATGTATAATTTTTACGATGCTTTTATTTCAGAAATCTCGTGGACTAACTTACGATAAATGCTTTACTAAACCTGTAGATTCACTCAACATTTTTCGTTGACCTTTTGCATGTTTTTATCGCAGGTCTTTAGAGGTAATGCTTTCGCTAGCTGAGTTTACTTTGATTGCTTGTTGCTAAGTACTGGAGTGAAGTCCAACATGTTTATCATATTTCAAGAACTTATATTCGCATTGAAAACCGTTGTTTCAAATAATGTTTTGGGATTACTTATGTTGGTCTTTTATGTCAACTGCTTTTCAGAATTATTTTACATTTAATGACTTAACCATTTGAAATTTTATGCGAATACTTTTTGGAAACGTCTCATATAGAGGGCGTGACCGTTAACTGTGGGACCATAGTTAATACGCCGTTAGTGGATTCTGATGGGGTATTACATATGGTATCAGAGCCAGGTTACCTAGGATTAGGCTGCATTAGATGTCGGACTTTAGGACACCTTTTGAGTCTAAACTATAACCGTAGACTAGTTAAGCTACATAAACTATAGTTACACTATTTGTTACCTTATTTAATTTCTATATCTTAATGATATACTTGCTAAGTGTACTAACTTTGTGGTCTTCTTGAGTGCTAGATGACTTTTTTCAATCCTATAATTCTTACCGACTCCGACACGGAATCCGAGGAGACCGTGCAGGTGTAGGGAAACACTGTACTTGAGTTCGTGGATGAGGTTATGTCTGAATCTGAAATGGAGTCTGAACCATAAGAGGATCCGAAAGAGGAACCAGAAGAGGATCCAGAGGAGGAACTCGAGGAGAACTCGGAACCAGAACCTGAATCCGAACCCGAACCTGAATTACCCGATTCACCTACTGGTACCAATTCACCTTTTAGGGACCCAAATTATGATAACCCCTACGAACTGAGAGGCCACCGTAGGATACCGAAGGGACCCACCTAAGGTAATAACCCATTTTGGAAGAGCTTTCATTATGAGAACCAATCACTTAAGATATGTCGTCGTTTCCATCCCTATGATGCTTATACTTCCCAACCTAACACCTCTACTACTGCTACTAATGACAACAATACCGATGATCTTAAGTCGAGAGTTGAGAACCTGGAAAAGATCGTCGAGTATCTGTTGAAGGATCTTTATAAACCGAAATAGAGATGCTTTATTTGAACTTCTTCCGCTTTACTATATACTATTTTATATTATTGCTTACTACTTGGTACTTGCACATACATTGCTAGACGTGGTTTTTCTTTTATGGTGTTTACGTGTGACATGAAGGGTATTTTACTTCTTTGATAATGCATGAGCAATAAATGAATAATTTTGCTACTTAAAGTGCTTGGTTTACTATTGTCTTGTAATGCATGATAAGTTATTAATAACTGCTGTGAATGGTTTATTGTCACTACTGTTATCACTTCATGCTGTTACTTGGTGTTGATACGACTACTGTACACTGTCACCGCTAATGTTACTACTAAGCACTATGTACCACTACTACTTACTACTGGCACTACTATAATCTTAATGATTTAATATTATTTACTATGCATAACTACCCTTTGCTAGTATATATTTTTACGTACCGATTTGATTGACGCTAACCCGGTGTGTTATCTTGACCAGAAAGATAATGCCGCCAAAGAAGGTTACCCAAGCCGATGTCCGACGTTGGATCGCCGAAGGCCTAACCGAAGCTGTGGCTGAACTCTGAAATGGAACCAACGGTAACTAACAGAACCAGACCAACCAGGATACCACCAACACTACCAACAATACCGACAACCAGCAACCCATCAATGTCAACACCAACACTAATCAGGGAGGATGCACGTATAAGGCCTTCACGAGCTGCGAACCACACACATTCACTGGTACAACCTGACTCGGTTTTTCGAGAAGCTTAAGTCTATTTTTCGTATCAGTGCCTGTAGGGATGCTGATAGAACCAAGTTTGCATCTTGTAAGTTGTCAAATGGTGCTTTAACGTGGTGGAATACGTATGCAAAGTCTGTAGGTATGGATCAGGCTTTTGAGACTATATGGGAGGATTTGAAACAGAGGATGATTGAAGAGTATTGCCCTTATAATGAGATTGTTAAGATGGAGTGGGAACTCCAGAACTTGAAACTAGTTGGTACTGATTTAGCCAGCTATAATAAGAGATTCTTTGAACTTGCTGTTATGTGTCCGAATATGGTTACTCCCGAACGCCGAAAGATCACTTTGTATGTGAAAGGGTTAACATAGAACATCCAGAGCGATGTGACTACTTCAAAGCCAATGACTGTTCAAGAAGCCGTTGAGATGGCTCATGAGTTGATGGATCAATTTGAACAGTGAGGGAGGCTCGTGCCTCAACTGAGACTAAAACTTTCAACAACAAAAGAAAGTGGAATAATAACAACAACTCTGGGAAGAACTACAACTAGCAGTCTTACAAGAAATAGGATACCGCCAAGGGCAACACTACTACCCCAAATACCAACTCTGGTTATAAGGGAAGATTTTCGTTATGTAATAAATGCAATAGGCATCATCCGAGAGATTGCATAAAGAGGTGGGATAAGGGTAAGAAGATTGGACACTTGGCCGTGGAGTGTAAAGCTGGTACAAATGTTTGCTATGGATGCGGGAAAACTGGTCACTTTAGAAAGGATTGTCTCACTGCAGCTAAGAATACTGAACCTGGCAGAGGAAGAGCTTTCAACATCAACTTTAGTGTAGCTCGGGATGATCCCAAGTTGGTCACGGGTACGTTTTTACTCAACAATCATCATGCTTATTTATTTTTTGATTCTGGAGCTGATAGGAGTTTCGTATCTAGAGATTTTTGCCATAATTTTAAGAATCCTGTATCGTCATTAGAAAACTTGTACTCTATTGAACTAGGGAATGGTAATCTATTGAGAGCTAATAAGGTCTATCGTGATTGTACTTTGATTTTGGCTGGAACGTCTTTTAGATTAGATGTGATACCGATTAAGCTAGGAAGTTTTGACCTTGCGGTTGGAATAGACTGGTGAGCTGAGAATAGAGCCAACATCGTTTGTTACCAGAAAGCGATTCACATTCCTGTTACCGAAGATGAACCTTTGATGGTTTAAAGAGAGCGAAGCAATACACTGCTACACTTCATTAATTGTTTGAAGGCACATAAACATATAAAAAAGAGTTGTCTTGCTATGCTGGTTCATGTGAGCAAAACTGAATCTGAAAGCAAGAAACTCGAAGATGTGCTGATCGTTAGAGACTTTGCCGATGTTTTTTCGGACGAGTTACCCAAATTGCCACCTCATAGAGATGTTGAATTCCAGATTGACTTAATGCCTGGAGCAGCACCTGTAGTGCGCGCACCATATATTCTCACACCTTCAGAATTGCAAGAGCTGTCTAGTCAATTATAAGAGCTTTTGGACAAAGGATTCATTCGACCGAGTTCTTCACCATGGGGAGCTCCAGTTCTTTTTGTTAAGAAGAAGGATGGATCTATGAGACTCTGTATCGATTACAGGGAACGGAATAAGCTGACTATCAAGAATAGATATCGGTTACCGAGGATTGATGATCTGTTTGTTCAGTTGCAAGGATCAGGATGTTACTCTAAGATTGATCTGAGGTCCGGTTACCGTTAGATGAGAGTAAAAGAGACAGATATACCGAAGACAGCGTTTAAAACACGCTTTGGACATCAAGAGTGTACAGTAATGCCTTTTAGATTGACTAATGCACCGACAGTGTTCATGGATCTTATGAACCGTGTGTGTAAGCCATATCTAGACAAGTTTATTATTGTGTTTATTGATGATATTCTAGTATACTCTAAGGACGATAAGAACACAAACAACATCTCCGTTTGCTATTTGAGATGCTCAGGAAGGAGCAGTTGTACGCAAAATTTTTGAAGTGTGACTTCTGGCTTCAAGAAGTTCATTTTTTAGGTCATATCGTAGGTGTCAATGGTATACAAGTTCATTTTGCGAAGATAGAGATGGTCAAGAAGTGGGACACTCCTAAGTCGCCAACGCAGATTCGACAATTCTTAGGTCTCGCCGGTTATTATAGAAGATTCACTGAGGGATTTTCTACTATCGCCTGAACGTTAACAGCATTGACTCACATGGGTAAGAAATATGAGTGGACTGAGCATCATGAGTCTGCATTTCAGGTATTGAAGCAGAAATTGACGACTGCTTCGATTTTGTCTTTGTCCGAAGGGAATGAGGACTTCGTGATTTACTGTGATGCTTCACGAAAGGGTTTTGGTTGCGTGTAGATGCAACGTAAGAAAGTGATCACCTATGGGTCGCGACAACTGAAGGTACATGAGCAGAATTACACGACGAACGATTTGGAACTTGGTGTTGTGGTCTTTGCACTGAAGATGTGGAGACACTACTTGTATAGTAAAAGTTTACTGTTTTCACCGATTACAAGAGTTTGCAACATATCTTCCACCAGAAATAGCTCAATATGAGGCAGAGATGTTGGGTAGAGCTATTGAATGACTACGATTGCGAGATTTGCTATCACCCTGGCAAGGCTAATGTTGTTACAGATGCCTTGAGTAGGAAAGAGAAGGCTAAATCTCTCCGAGTTAGAGCGCTAAATATGACTATCCGAACGAACCTTACTTCTCAGATACACGATGCAAAAATTGAGGCATTGAAGGAAGGGAACATTGCTACTGAATCACTTAGAGGACTGAATAAGAAATTTGTCATCCGAGAAGATGGAACCCGATACTTCATAGACAGAATCTGGATACCGAGATTTGTTGAATTAAGAGAACTAGTGCTAGATGAGGCACACAAGACAAGATATTCTATTCACCTTGGATCCGAAAAGATGTATCAAGATCTTATGGTACTGTATCGGTGGCCTAACATGAAAGCTGACATTGCTACCTACGTCAGAAAGTGCTTGACTTGTGCTAAGGTCAAGGCTGAGCATCAGAAACCGTCAGGACTGTTAACACAGCCAGAAATTCTGCAATGGAAGTGGGAATATATTACCATGGATTTTATCATAAAACTGCCGAAAACGGTGGGAGGTTACAATACCATTTGGGTTGTTGTGGATCATCTCAATAAGTCAGCTCATTTTCTACCAATTAAAGAGACGGATAAGATGGAGAATTTGGCACAGATTTACATCAAAGAAGTGATTTCTCGACATGGAGTGCCGATATCTATCATTTTTGACAGAGGCAATAGATTTACATCTAGGTTCTGGCAATCATTACAGGATGCCATGGGAACTCGTTTAGACATGAGCACATCGTATCACCCACAAACCGATGGACAGAGCGAGAGAACCATCCAAATACTAGAAGACATGCTGAGAGCATATGTTATCGATTTCGAAAATGGATGGGATAAGCATCTACCACTAGTAGAATTCTTGTACAACAACAATTACCATGCGAGCATAAAGGTCGCGCCTTTTGAAGCACTTTATGGCAGAAAGTACAGATCACCCGTATGTTCGACTGAATTAGGGGATAGTCAATTGACTGGTCTTGAGATCATACATGAAACAACTAAGAAGATCGTGCAGATACAAGAGAGACTGAAAACGGCTTCAAGTCATCAAAAGAGTTACGCCGACGTTAGAAGGCGAGATTTGAAATTTCAGGTTGGAGACAAGGTTATGCTCAAAGTATGCGTTATGGCTAAGTTCGAGATATATTTGAGCATTTGAGATTACTAAAATAATTGGACCAAAAGCGTACAGATTGAAACTACCGCAAGAACTCAGCAAAATTCATGACACTTTCCATGTTTCTAACTTGAAGAAATGCTTATCAGACGAAAGTCTAGTAATTCCTTTGGAGGAAATACAAGTTGATCCCAAGCTTCATTTTGTTGAAGAACCTGTTGAGATTATGGATCGTGAGGTCAGTAGTTAAAGCAAAGCAGAATTCCGATAGTTAAAGTTCGATGGAACGCCCGTAGAGGACCAGAATTCATGTGGGAGCGTGAAGATCAGATGAGACTAAATTATCCACAACTGTTTCCTGAGGAGACGACTACGGCGGATGTGCACTAAAATTTCGGGACGAAATTTTTAATAACAGGTGGGTAATGTAACAACCCTACTTTTTTCGTTACTCTCGTTACTTGTCCGTTAAATATTTAACGGTGATTACATAGAACTTTATGTGTTTAATTGATTTAAATGCATACATGATCTTAGTGGATTACTTGAATTAATATGTTTATATTAATTGATGAATTTGTTTCGTATAACGAAATACCTAGAAAGGACTCGATTAAGATAATCGCCTAGAAAGCTTTTCAGTTTACGGAACTCAGTAAAACGATAAAATAATTATTTTTAATAATTATTAACTTTATGAAAAAACTTATTTAATTTATTAATTATTTAATGAACTAAACCCGGTGGATTACGTTTCAACGACTAGTTAACGTTCCGGAGACCCGATACGATTAACGGCACTCGAAACGGACCACGCTCATACAAGTAATTAAGAAAAACGAGCCCAGGAACATCATAAATGGGCCATTCGGCCATCCCTTTTATTTTACTTGTTGGGCTTGTTTAGTTATTAGTGTGTGGTTTTAGGCCCTAACTCTAGACTATAAAAGGAAAAATTAAACTGTAAACCCTCACAACACACCTAGCAGTCGACTTCTCCTTCCCTCTTCTCCCTCTTGTGTCGTCGATCACTAACCCTCACAAAACACCATCATCAACTCAAAAGTTGAAGAAACCTTCGACATAAACGTTGTTCTACGCATCGTTCTACACACTCTAGCATCAATCAATTTGTGTTTTAAGGTATAAACCCTAACCCTAATTTTTCTAGATCAGTTTTTCTTTCAATTACATGATGTATTAATGTCTAGTGCTCAATTGATTGCAATTAGAGTTGTCGTTAGTCGTTATTTTGCGCGATTGTTGTCATTTGATCGAATCACAACTTTAATTAAAATGAATCTTATTATATGAGTATATGTAATGTATCTATATGAATAGATCTCGAAAAGTTAATAAATTTGGAGTTCGTTATCGTATGCTTAAGTTATTTTCAATTGAAGTTTTGTTAGGTTTTTGCATGCTATACGAATTTTCTGGCATATGGGCTTTATGAATTGGTCATTGAAATTATAACCATTGAATTACTTGTTAAAAATTACTCAATTTGGACTTAAGAATCATGTCAAAAGGTTTTGTATTGCTCTCGGTATGACTAAATGAAAATTGGCGTTTTGTATTGAGCTGAAACTGTTTTCGTATGCACGCTAAATGATCTCACATGAAATAGAATTTGTTTGAGACTTTGGTCTTCTGGTATGTTGTTATTTAGATATTCTTAAGCATATTTCATTTGCATGCTAGCTTCTGAAAATGTGGTTTCCTATGTGTTATATGTATCACTAAATGACATGTATGATTGTTGTTCAAAAACTGAAGGTCTGATTTTAATGAATTAACTGCACAAATTTGCTATATGGAATTGCTTTGGTTATTTGATCACTGAAATTTTTTAGTTTCTAGAGTCATCTCCAATTGGCCGTTTGTTAAAAGCTATTTTCGATTTCAAATGAGAATTTTTCTAAAACTGATACGCAAGTTGAAACTGATTTGGTAAACCTTAACTAGACCCTTTCTGAAACCTGACTTGTAGACATTGTATGAGGATTAGGTTAGACTTTTTGAAATCAATTTTGAGTCTAGTTGTGATCTGGAGTTTGCCATGTCATCACGATTTATGTGCTATGAATTGTGCTCATTGTTTCTAAGATGTTCGTATTTTTAATGCCATACAATAAATTGTGTACGTGTAAATTGATGAACTATGAGCTAGAACATGTTAGTTGACTTGGGATTGACATGTTGACCATGATTTTATGACCTACTGAGATCATTGACTTTAGTTGACCACTTTGACCGAGTTGACTTTTGGTTTAACTTTGGTTGACTTTTGTTGACTTGCTTGAACTACTTTTACTTGCCTAGCACTAGGACTATGCGTACACTATGGGTTGACATAGTGTGACCTACTTATTTACTTAATGTAAGACCCGAATAATTGTAATGTACATATGTGTATATAAGTGTATTGAACGATATTTGAAACGGGGTTTTATTGTATATATTAAGAAGACAAAAGAAGCTGAACTGGCAGGGTTGCGCGCCGCGCGGATAGGTGGCGCGTCGCGCCATCTGACTGGGACAGATTCTCCATTCTTTTAAATTAGATATTTGGAGGGTATTTTGGTAAAATCAATTGGAGGCCGGATTTAATGCTTGGGATCAGATGTTAGAGTATCATTTACTCAAAAACTCACCAACCTTATCCCTTTCAATTCAAGTTTAGAGAGAGAGTGATTGAAGAGTGAGAAAGCTCACTTTGAAGGAGAAGAAGCTCGTTTCGGGTTTAATCGCAAGCTTTAAAGTTGTGCATCTCGTCATTTGCTACATTTTGATAGTTGTGGTATGCCTTAACTTTCTTTTCTTAATTTGATTTTGTGTATGGGTTAGGGTTTGTGTTAAAGATGAACATTAAGACCCATTTTAAGTAAATTAGGTGTTCTTGGGTAATTTGGGTCATGTAGACTCAATTATGTGTAAGCTAGGGTTTTAAATGTATAAATTGTTGTTATGAAACCCTAATTGGCTAGTAATTTGTTAGAACACCTTGAGGAAGTGTAAATGGGTGTGATTTGGGCATAAATGACCCAAAATGGGTGTGTTGACTTTTATCGAGTCAAATGGGTCAAAATGGACCAAGATGGGTCAATATTAGTGTTTGGTGCTAAAACCTAGTGTTCTAATGTGCGTGAAGGCCATGAGTGCCAAGTGTTAGGGTTTTTGGTGAAAACGACCCAATTTAGGGTTAGTTGTCAAAATGGGTCAAGATGACCTAGGATGGTGTGTGTTATGGGATTAGACCAAGTTGATTGATTAATTATGCTTGTGAAATAGGTACGTTACCTTGGAATTCAAGCTTGGTTTAATAATCACCGAAGGCATAAGGTGAGTGGAATAATTATGCGTATGTGTATATAATGTATTTATTTGTGTTGCACGAATGTGGTATTGTCGCGGTGTTTAAGACACCACATTCTAAGTAACGAGTAGCATTGTCGCGGTGTTTAAGACACTACTCATGGTATGATTGACTTGTGGTATTGTCGCGGTGTTTAAGACACCACAATGTCATGGGAGTGGAAGTGTCGCGGTGATTAAGACACCACTCATTGTATTGAATGAAGTGTGGATTCGTCGCGGTGTTTAAGACGCCACATTGTTGTAAGGGTGAGTTAGTCGCGGTGTTTAAGACATCACCCGGGGACTAGTGATTACGCGGTGTGTAAGTAACACTAGTGGACGTTATGAACTCCAACGGTCTTGTAAGTACCGCTTCCCGTGTTCGAATTGGTTAACCAAGGTTATGTGAATTATGTATTGGAAGGATTAATTTATGAATCGTATGCTATTGTACTATTAGCTACTTGTGGGATTGTGAATTATTGGTATATGCTTATTAATGTAGCATGCTTGATGAATTGTTAAACTCGATTATGATGTTGAGTAAGTGATGCGAGTAAGTAGATTATATATGTGTATGTATAATTATTGTGCTCACTAAGCTTTGCTTACCCTCTCGTTGTTTACCTTTTTATAGGTTCGTGTGTGGATAAGGGTAAGGGCATTACCTTGGATTGAGTTTCCCGCTTCGATGATTAGGAAGCACTTTTGGGTTATGGCTTGGAGTTTGACCGAGACTTGGGTAGTTTAACCCCAAACACCATGCTCGTTGTGTCGTTTGGCAATTAAACTTTTTGTGGTCGAAACTCTAATTTGTATTAAACATTGTATTTTAACATTAGTGGCGTTTTGGGCACGTGTGGGCCCCACCTTGTAAAACTTGTTCAAACCTTAGTTATGTGCTAGTTTTACATATATGAATGTATGGTTAAAAAGCGTTTTGGTTAAATATGCCGGGAACACGTTCATCTTTTTCGCGTTTTGTAACGACCCGGAAATTTCCGACCAAATTTAAACTCTAATCTCTATATGGTTCCGACACGATAAGCAAAAACCCTAAAGTTGACCCACACTTTTTCGATCATTCTATACTTATAAGATTAATATTTACATAAATTAAACCTTACCAACATGATAAGCAATCCAAATTGTTGAGATTTATGTTTCCGAAAAGAGTTTTACACAACGTTTGACCGTCTAGTTTGACCGATGATATCACGAACTATACAATATATGATAATTATACGTTTGTGTATATATATGTATATATACATATTTAACATGATTAATGAATGTTTTAATATCTCATTTTGTATTAATAACAATAAGTTATAAGTATATTTTGAAACTACTAACTTAAGTTTTCAAAACGATAACTATACGTAACGTTATTTGACATAAATACTTAAGACTTATAATGTTTATACATATATCGTATAAGTAATGTATTTAATCACTTTTAAAGACTTAAATACATAAAATCATATAAGTGTATTCACAAAAGATAGCTATATTTGAATCCTCATTCCATTTTTCACAAAATTTCTATACGTATATCTAGAGTATTTGTACTCGTATCATACCTAGCTTCTATACGTATTTACTATTGGTATATACACATCAAATCACCACCTAACCAGCCCTTGTTCATGCCTTATATATAAGGTAATTACTTTTGAATGATTGTAAGACTAATTACAAAAATACAAACTAAAAATTTGTCCATGTCTACTACATAAACATTTTTTTAGGAGTATATATGTATCCTCATTTTGTTTCATTTTTACTTCCATTCTCTAGCTAAAAACACCCACACTCTCAAGAACATTAAACTCCATAAACATTCAGCAAAGTTCCATGAAGACCTAGCTTCAAAAACCTTACTTAAACACCATAAGAAAACCATACAAAAACACTTCAAGAAATCCTTCCAAGAACACAAACTTACTTCCAATATTTCATCCACTTCCATCACCCTTTTGATTCTAGCTTCTTACTCCTCTTTTACAGCAACCTTGTCCAAGGAACTTGAGGTAGTATCTATGTTCATAACCTTATTCGATTCATATATATATAGCTATCTTATTTTGTGGTATAAAAGTTTAACAACAAGAACATAGTTTGAATGTTTTCAAACTTGTTTGCAAACTAAATAGATCCTTCTAACTTAACTTTTAAAATACTTCAAGACCTGTAATATAACTTAAATATATGCTAATTTAACAAGGTATAATTTGGTTTTTCAAAGAATATCTTAAAAACTGTTTTTACGACGTCGGAGTGCCACCGGGGACTGTTTTGGGTTGGATAATTAAAAACTATCTTAAACTTTGAGTTGGAGGTTTATGTTCTGGAAAAATGATTTTTACTATGAATATGATAACACATAAAAATTTCATGATTTAATTCAAAGTATAAGTATTTTTAGAAAAATAATCATTTAAGGTTGTTTAAATAAAGGAAAATGTTTAACTTCATAAGTTTCACTAAAGTTTCACCTATGCCGTGTGATTTTGAATACAAACCAAGGTATTTTCAGTTCATAGTCTTAAAGAGGGACTCGATCCAAGGAGATGGCAAGTTGAATCAACGAAAACGGATTTGTAACGAAGAAACTATGACCGAAACAAAATTGGTTATCCAAGACTTGTTTAACTTCGGGATTAATTGGGAAAAATTAAATAAAATCACATCTTTCTAAAATAACATGATATTTTATATATATGTACTCATAATTCAATTTTATATGGTTCAGGATCACCCGTAAACAATACGAGAAGATTAATCATAAGATCCCATGATTGTACGCAACACGTCATTTGACAACACCGGTACTTTATGTACGCAACACGTCATTTGACAACACCGGTACCGTGGGTCAAGATTAATCTCGACCAATACATATACGATGAGGGTTTTATTTATTTCATTGGGGGTTTATTAAACATCTAAATATGAACCATTAAAATTGAATTACTAACAACGAACTGCTAACTACGGACTAAGGAATTATTCAAAGTATTAAAAGTATAACAAGTATATATATGTGACGTTTGTTTAAAAAAGAAAAGGTATTGATATATTATATATGGATAGGTTCGTGATATCAACCGGAGACCAAGTCAAATTATATATATATCTTCAAGACGAAAGTGAGTATATAGTCCCACTTTTAAACTCTAAATATTTCGGGATGAGAATACATGTATTTTATGTTTTACATTATGGACACAAGTAACTGAAAAATATATTCTACGTTGAGTTGTACCACTGGCATACTTCCCTGTAGCTTGGTAACTAATATTTACAGCGGTATTGTAAACGCGAATCCTGTTGATAGATCTATCGGGCCTGACAACCCCAACCGGACTGGACGACCAGTATTCAACAGTTGCACAGTACTTCGTTTCGTGACTACACTTGGTACAGTGTAGTAAGATTTCATATTAAAGGGAATATGCGACGTGATTAATTGTTAAGTATGGTTACCAAGTGCTCAACCACTTAGAATATTTTTATTAAAATGTTTATATATGAAATCTTGTGGTCCATCGTTATATCGCTGCTAGCATCAAACCTATATATCTCACCAACTTTATGTTGACGTTTTAAAGCATGTTATTCTCAGGTATGAATTAAGACTTCCGCTGTGCGTTAGCTCATATTAAGGATACTAGTTGGGACCATTTAAGCCATGATACAAGAACGTTGCATTCGAGTCATTGAAGATCATTAAAGACATTTATTAAGTAAATGACAGTTTAGGTCATTTGGATATCGAGAAATGTTTGACGAGTTTATTAATTTTTTTTATGTAAAGATAGATTGCCTTTTAAGAATAAATGCAACGTTTGTAAAATGTATCATATAGAGGTCAAGTACCTCGCGATGTTATCAACTGTTGTAATTCGTTTGTAATCAATATGGACATCGTTCGGATGATTAGTTTCGGATCCTTTCACGTTTAAACTTTCCGGTAACAGCAGAGGTTTGGCGCGGCGCGCGGCCATTTTGGCGCGGCGCGCCGATGGCCTGGAACAACAAAAATTTTTTTTTGTTTGAAATTTCGTCGTGTTTGGTCGGTTACGGTTTGGGTTGTTACAAGTGGTATCAGAGCATGGTCTAAGGGATTTAGGTGACTTGAGATAGGCGCCTAGACTTAGACTTTTGTGTGTGCATTGTGCGGACTTGTAGGACTTTGGGTCGGACCGGGTCTTGGTTAGCGCATTGGTTTATATGAACTAATCATGCGTTATTGTTTGTGTTGTATAGCAATCATCGAGCGAAATGAACGTTGTACTAGCGAGTTAACGCGACGTGCTCGCGTAGTAATGATTAGCTACCCTTACTACGGGTGCAAATCGTGTCAAACAAGCGATGTACGACGATTGTCGAGCGAGATGGAGTGGTATGGTGTATATGTATATATGTGTCATGTCTTTAGTTTTGTTGTTTAATTTTTTTCCGTTTTATAGAATGAAGATGAGAAACGGACACGACACCGATAATGGGGGCACGAGCGAGGACCCCGAGTTCACGGCCAAGGTTGAGGCCATCTTTTAACGCCAAAAGGCGGAGTTTCGCGAAGATGTTAAGAAGATGTTTCTCGAGACGATTGACGAACAAGTCGTCACTTTGGTTAAGGAGCAAATTAAGATTGCTCTTCAAGAAGAAAATGGGGGAAGGCGTGACTTTTTCTTCAAGAACTTTAGGGATGCTCAACCTCCTACTTTTGAGGGCGATCGGGACCCATTCAAGAGTGCCCGATTCATCTCCGATATGGAGGGGGCCTTCCGTACTTGTGAGTGTCCACCCGACAAGAAGACTAGGTATGGTTGTAGCATGTTAAGGGGTGACGCGAAATTGTGGTGGGATGCTAAGATCCAACTCTATGGTGAAGAACAATGTATGGACTTCACTTGGGAGGAATTTAAAGCGGAGTTCTTCGATGAGTACCGAACTTCGGCCTATCTTACAAGACTTAAGGACGAGCTACGTACCTTGAGGCAAGGGTCGATGGACTTGAACACTCTCAAATCCATGTTCTTGTCCAAGACGCAATTTTGCCCGGAGTATGTCGGGAATGATAAAATGTTGAAAGAAGATTTCTATCGAACCTTGAATGATAGTTATCAAGAAAAGATTAGCGTAAACGTGGTGAAGAGCTTCGATGAGTTGTTTAATATGGCGAAAGGGTTTGAAGCGATTGTGTTGAGGAAGAGAAAGTATGAAGGTTCGAGTCACTCAAATTTTTCAAGCAAGAAGTCAAAGAAAGGCCCAACCGAGAGTGTGGGGAGTGTGAAGAAAGGTGCCTCGGGAGATTTCCCCTATACTTGTCATAATTGTGGGCGAAGGGGGCATATGGCTCGTGATTGTACCAAACCATCTTCTACTACAAAATTCACTTGCTACAATTGTGGGAAGGAGGGACACAAGAAACCCGAGTGTCCCGAGTTGCGTAATGATAATGCTAAGCGGATAGAGAAGGCAGCGGGTACGGCTAGGGGTCGTAACTACTTGATGTCTAATGAAGAAGCTAAACAATCCAATGAAGTCGTTTCAGGTACTTTCATGGTTAATTCTAATCCGGCTCGGATACTTTTTGATAGTGGTGCTAATTTGTCTTTCGTATCTCCAAGATTTGTGCCTAAGTTAAATAAACCGCTAGTAAAGTTGAGTCGTCCGGTAGAAGTTGAAATAGCGGATGGCAAGACGGCGCTAGTGGTTGATGTGTGTAAATATTGCAATGTTGTGTTTGGCGCCGAAAGTTTCGAAATTGATCTTATTCCGATGACTTTGGGTGATTTTGATGTTGTCGTTGGTATGGATTGGCTCGATCGTTATAGAGCCGATATTGCATGCCACGACAAGTTTATTCGTGTAAAGACCCCAAGTGGGGGAGAGATGATTATTCATGGTGACAAACGAAGGAGATCGGTGCCGATATGCACTTTTGCTCGGGCACGACGTCACGTTGTTACCGGTGGTATGGCTTTCCTTGCTCATGTTGTCGACACTCGTAATGAGCCACCACCAATTCATGAAATTCCGGTAGTTAATGAGTTTGGAGATGTCTTTCCGGATGAGTTACCGGGTGTCCCGGCGGAAAGACAAGTCGAATTTCGCATCGAGTTGGTTCCGGGGGCTACCCCCATTGCTAAAACTCCTTATCGTTTAGCACCAACGGAGATGCAAGAGTTATTGAATCAAATTCAAGAATTGCTCGAGAAGGGTTTTATCCGACCGAGTGCTTCGCCATGGGGCGCTCCGGTCTTATTTGTGAAGAAGAAAGATGGTAGTATGCGTATGTGCATTGATTACCGTGAGTTGAATAAAGTGACGATCAAGAATCGTTATCCACTACCTAGGATTGACGATTTGTTTGATCAACTTCAAGGCGCAACGTATTTCTCTAAGATCGACCTACGGTCCGGCTATCACCAAATGCGGGTCCGTGAGGAAGATATTGAGAAAACGGCTTTCCGAACGCGTTACGGGCATTATGAATTTGTAGTTATGCCCTTCGGTCTTACGAATGCACCGGCGGCATTCATGGATCTTATGAACCGGGTGTGCCAACCTATGTTGGACAAGTTGGTTATTGTGTTCATTGACGACATACTAGTCTACTCGAAAAGTATGCACGAACATGAACGCCACTTGCGTGAAGTTTTGAAGACGCTAAGAAAAGAGAAGTTGTATGCAAAGTTCTCTAAATGTGAATTTTGGCTAAGGGAGGTTCAATTCCTTGGTCACATTGTGAACGAAAGCGGTATCCAAGTGGATCCAGGGAAGATTGAGACGGTGAAGAGTTGGGGACGACCGACTACGCCCACGGAGATCCGAAGTTTTCTCGGATTGGCCGGTTATTATCGTCGGTTTATCCAAGACTTTTCTAAGATTGCTTCTCCATTAACAAAGTTGACGAGGAAGAGTGCTAAGTTCAATTGGGAAAACGAGCAAGAAATTGCTTTTCAATTATTGAAAGAGAAGTTGTGTCAAGCTCCGGTGTTAGTGTTACCGGAAGGCGTCGAAGACATGGTGGTTTATTGTGATGCTTCCTTAAATGGGCTCGGGTGCGTTCTTATGCAAAGGGGTAAAGTCATTGCTTATGCCTCTCGGCAATTAAAGGAACACGAAACGAGGTACCCGACTCATGATCTTGAAATGGCGGCGGTTGTGCATGCGTTGAAAATTTGGCGCCATTACTTGTATGGTGTCAAGTGTACGATATATTCGGATCATAAGAATTTGAAACATCTTTTTACTCAAAGAGATTTGAATTATCGTCAACGTAGATGGATGGATGTGGTGAAGGATTTTGATTGTGAGATACTTTACCATCCGGGTAAGGCGAATGTGGTCGCGGATGCGTTAAGTCGGAAGACTCAACATCCGGCGATACGTGTAGCATCGTTACGTTTGACTATCACTAATGACTTTCTTGAAAAGATGGGTGAAGACCAAATAGAGGCTTATGTTCACGATAAGCACGCGGAACGAATTGTGGGCCAATCGGAGTTCATTACAATGGGCCCGTGGGGTTTATTGTCGTTTCAAGGAAGGGTGTGGGTGCCTAAGGCGGGTGATTACCGACGGGTGTTACTCGATGAAGCACATAAGTCGAAATATTCCATTCATCCAGGCGCGATGAAAATGTATCATGACTTGAAGAAAGATTATTGGTGGCCGGGCATGAAACGCGATGTTGTAAAATACGTTGAACGATGTGTTACTTGTTTGCAAGTTAAAGCCGAGCATCAAAAGCCGTATGGTAAGTTGCAACCGTTAGAGATCCCGAAATGGAAATGGGAGCACATTACCATGGATTTCATCACTAAATTACCTAAGACGGCGAGAACTCAATATGATTCGATTTGGGTGATCGTGGACCGGTTGACGAAAAGCGCTTTGTTTCTTCCTATAAAAGAAGCAATATCGTCGGAGGCCTTGGCTAAGTTATTTATCAAGGAAGTGGTCTCGCGACATGGCGTTCCTATATCTATTATTTCTGATCGAGATACCCGTTTTACATCTCGATTTTGGGAAAGGTTTCACGAAGATATGGGTACACAATTAAAGTTGAGCACGGCGTATCATCCTCAAACGGACGGTCAAACTGAACGTACGAACCAAACCTTGGAAGATATGTTACGGGCGTGCATTATCGATTTCGGTGGTAGTTGGGATGAGCATCTACCTTTGGTGGAATTTTCGTACAATAATAGTTTTCATACTAGTATCGGGATGCCACCGTACGAGATGCTTTATGGTCGAAGGTGTCGAACTCCCATTTGTTGGGGAGAAGTGGGACAAAGGGAAATCGGGAGTACCGATTTGGTTCTAGAGACGAATAACAAGATTGATATTATCCGGGAGCATTTGAAAAAGGCTCAAGATAGGCAAAAGTCGTATGCCGATAAACGTAGACGGACGATCGAATTCCAAGAGGGCGACATGGTCATGCTTAAGGTTTCGCCATGGAAGGGTATTATTCGATTTCGAAAACGGGGAAAGTTAGGTCCTCGGTATATTGGGCCGTTTAAAGTTTTGGCTCGTGTTGGTGAAGTTGCATATCGATTGGAATTGCCCAAAGAGCTTGCGGGGATCCATAATACGTTTCATGTTTCTCACCTCCGTAAGTGTCTTGCGGACGATTCCTCATGGATGCCTTTAGATGAGATCGAACTAAACAATAAGTTGGAGTATATTGAAGAGCCGATTGCCATACTTGATGAGAAGGTCAAACGATTGAGACATAAGGAGGTTAGGACCTACAAAGTTCAATGGCGACGGAATAAAGGTTCCGAGTTTACATGGGAACCCGAAGAGTTCGTGTTAGTCTATCTTCCTGCTTGTCATGCGGCTTGGATTGCGAGGACGCAATCCGAATGAGTGGGGGAGAGTTGTAAGACCCGAATAATTGTAATGTACATATGTGTATATAAGTGTATTGAACGATATTTGAAACGGGGTTTTATTGTATATATTAAGAAGACAAAAGAAGCTGAACTTGCAGGGTTGCGCGCCGCGCGGATAGGTGGCGCGCCGCGCCATCTGACTGGGACAGATTCTCCATTCTTTTAAATTAGATATTTGGAGGGTATTTTGGTAAAATCAATTGGAGGCCGGATTTAATGCTTGGGATCAGATGTTAGAGTATCATTTACTCAAAAACTCACCAACCTTATCCCTTTCAATTCAAGTTTAGAGAGAGAGTGATTGAAGAGTGAGAAAGCTCACTTTGAAGGAGAAGAAGCTCGTTTCGGGTTTAATCGCAAGCTTTAAAGTTGTGCATCTCGTCATTTGCTACATTTTGATAGTTGTGGTATGCCTTAACTTTCTTTTCTTAATTTGATTTTGTGTATGGGTTAGGGTTTGTGTTAAAGATGAACATTAAGACCCATTTTAAGTAAATTGGGTGTTCTTGGGTAATTTGGGTCATGTAGACTCAATTATGTGTAAGCTAGGGTTTTAAATGTATAAATTGTTGTTATGAAACCCTAATTGGCTAGTAATTTGTTAGAACACCTTGAGGAAGTGTAAATGGGTGTGATTTGGGCATAAATGACCCAAAATGGGTGTGTTGACTTTTATCGAGTCAAATGGGTCAAAATGGACCAAGATGGGTCAATATTAGTGTTTGGTGCTAAAACCTAGTGTTCTAATGTGCGTGAAGGCCATGAGTGCCAAGTGTTAGGGTTTTTGGTGAAAACGACCCAATTTAGGGTTAGTTGTCAAAATGGGTCAAGATGACCTAGGATGGTGTGTGTTATGGGATTAGACCAAGTTGATTGATTAATTATGCTTGTGAAATAGGTACGTTACCTTGGAATTCAAGCTTGGTTTAATAATCACCGAAGGCATAAGGTGAGTGGAATAATTATGCGTATGTGTATATAATGTATTTATTTGTGTTGCACGAATGTGGTATTGTCGCGGTGTTTAAGACACCACATTCTAAGTAACGAGTAGCATTGTCGCGGTGTTTAAGACACTACTCATGGTATGATTGACTTGTGGTATTGTCGCGGTGTTTAAGACAACACAATGTCATGGGAGTGGAAGTGTCGCGGTGATTAAGACACCACTCATTGTATTGAATGAAGTGTGGATTCGTCGCGGTGTTTAAGACGCCACATTGTTGTAAGGGTGAGTTAGTCGCGGTGTTTAAGACATCACCCGGGGACTAGTGATTACGCGGTGTGTAAGTAACACTAGTGGACGTTATGAACTCCAACGGTCTTGTAAGTACCGCTTCCCGTGTTCGAATTGGTTAACCAAGGTTATGTGAATTATGTATTGGAAGGATTAATTTATGAATCGTATGCTATTGTACTATTAGCTACTTGTGGGATTGTGAATTATTGGTATATGCTTATTAATGTAGCATGCTTGATGAATTGTTAAACTCGATTATGATGTTGAGTAAGTGATGCGAGTAAGTAGATTATATATGTGTATGTATAATTATTGTGCTCACTAAGCTTTGCTTACCCTCTCGTTGTTTACCTTTTTATAGGTTCGTGTGTGGATAAGGGTAAGGGCATTACCTTGGATTGAGTTTCCCGCTTCGATGATTAGGAAGCACTTTTGGGTTATGGCTTGGAGTTTGACCGAGACTTGGGTAGTTTAACCCCAAACACCATGCTCGTTGTGTCGTTTGGCAATTAAAATTTTTGTGGTCGAAACTCTAATTTGTATTAAACATTGTATTTTAACATTAGTGGCGTTTTGGGCACGTGTGGGCCCCACCTTGTAAAACTTGTTCAAACCTTAGTTATGTGCTAGTTTTACATATATGAATGTATGGTTAAAAAGCGTTTTGGTTAAATATGCCGGGAACACGTTCATCTTTTTCGCGTTTAAACTTTCCGGTAACAGCAGAGGTTTGGCGCGGCGCGCGGCCATTTTGGCGCGGCGCGCCGATGGCCTGGAACAACAAAAAATTTTTTTTGTTTGAAATTTCGTCGTGTTTGGTCGGTTACGGTTTGGGTTGTTACACTTAAGGTAACCTATTTGACTAGGTTGCTTTTTTCAATCGTGATTGCCAACTACTGTACCGACTTTACTAAGAGATTTACTGTGCTTTTGCAAAGGTGAGTCTACAGTCCCTACTACTTTTTACATGGAATGAGATAACATGCTCTTTCAAATAATTTAAATATCAGGCACGAGTAACTAAATGATATATATATGAGTTCAGATCAGAAATCCCTTAGCTTGATTATATTAATTACTTTTAGTAAGCTCGACTTATAGGGATGGTACCGTTAGATTTGACAAACCTCGCCTCAACAAACGGGGTGCTTATTCTGTTGTAACTTTTACACTTGATTAGTGTATGCTTAGAAAGGGTAAAAGGAAGATGTGTAGCGCTTTAGCTATCCGCAGGGTTAAAGCCTTATAATCAAGTGCTCATGATAATGTATAATTTTTACGATGCTTTTATTTCAGAAATCTCGTTGCCTAACTTACGATAAATGCTTTACTAAACCTATAGATTCACTCAACGTTTTTCGTTGACCTTTTGCATGTTTTTATCTCAGTTCCTTAGAGGTAATGCTTCCGCTAGCTGAGGTTACTTTGATTGCTTGTTACCGAGTACTAGAGTGAAGTCCAGCATGTTTATCATTCTATTTCAAGAACTTATATTCGTATTGAAAACCGTTGTTTCAAATAATGTTTTGGGATTACTTATGTTGGTCTTTTATGTCAACTGATTTTCAGAATTATTTTACATTTAATGACTTTACCATTTGAAATTTAATGTGAATACTTTTCAGAAACGTCTCATATAGAGGGCGTGACCGTTAACTGTGGGACCAGAGTTAATACGCCGTTAGTAAATTCTGATGGGGTATTACAGCCCATAACTGTATGTCATGTACCTAAAGTTCGTATTGGTTAAGATCTAGCACATGAACTGAATGACTTAAGCAACAAGTTTGTAACCACATTAGACAAAATGGAAAAGAAGTTAAATCTTGCTAAGTCAAATCACTAGATCACAAGCTTTTAGATCAAAAGAATCGAAGGTTGAACTTAAGGTAGAACTTTATGACCAACACGAAGCTAAGCCTAATGAGACTGATGCGCAACATCTAGTTGATAAACTTGAGAAAGATAACATTGAATTGCAACTTAGATGTAAGTCTCTGAAACAAATGCTTAATATGTATGATAAATTGCCTCCTCTTCCTAAGGTAGAATCTACTTATGACTTTAGAGAAGGTGAAGTCTTAGTTTCAATGGAAGACTTATGCATTGAGATTAAGAGCTTAAAAACGAATCTAGATATACTTAGGCAGGCCAACACACATAAGCATGCTTCTCCGAATGCACACACGAAGCACATAGATCGTAATTCTACATGGAGTAATGGGATTGATAAGAAGGATAAGGGTATAACCAAATATTGTGATTCTAAACCCATTACTATTCATAAAAATCCATTACGATCTAAGGCGAAGAAAAGTTTTATGATTCATCTACAAAAAAATTTATTGTTAAGATGGTTAATCATCCTGATGGTTCTCAATTAATTGAGAAGACTCCCAAAATCTTAATGTTAAAGCATAAAAGTTAAAGTCTTTCAAAGAACCCAGGGAAGTCTACAAAACACAAGAGTCCAAAACCTAATTTGAATGAGTATGATGACAACAAACATAAAATCATAATGGATATTTTGAAGAATCAATCATCTCACAAGTCAAATGAAAAATTTGGACGTTTAACTAACAATGGTATTTTTTGTGTCACGAGTTTTAATCTAAACTTAAGTTACAAATCACAATGGGTACCTAAGTCGTGCTTAGAGCCAGTAGTGAAAGTTACCAAGAAACTTGCTAGTCGGCCTAAGAAACCATCTCTTGTTTTATTTTACTTCTTTGAACAAGACATCTTCTTAGAATAATCTGTGTGTTAAGACTTTTAAAGGTTGTGTAAAACTTAAGATTGCATATGCTAAAGATTCACGTAATGTACTTTTAAATGATGCTTTGAAATCTAAATTGAATGGTACATTAATTGTGACATATTTGTGTGATTCAAAGTTTTCTAGTGTTACTAACCATAGAGGACCCAAACAACTTTGGGTACCTTAACTCTATGAAGATTAACATTTACAGGGTTTCAACATTTGTGTGTGGTACATTGACTCTGGTTGTTCAAGACACATGACGGACAATAAATCCTTGTTAATGAAATTACGGTGATTACGGGTTATGGCGACTATGTGAAGAATGGTATTGCGATCAAACGGGTCTATAACGTAGAAGGTCTGGGTTGTATCTTGTTTAGTGTAAGCTAATTTTGCGATGGAGATCTTAAAGCTATGTTCAAACATCTTCAATGTGCGGTGCAATCCATCGGCAGACAAAATCTCTTAGTTGGTAAACATAGTACTTCACTTTACACCATTAACTTAGATGATGCACCAACCAATGGTAATTAGTATTTGGTTGTAAATCTACAAAAGAGAATTCAAGGTTATGGCATCACCGAATGTCGCACCTAAATTATAAGGGAATTAACCATCTAGTTTTTAAAGACTTGGTTGACGGCATTAATTTTTACTACAATAAGCATCATATGTGCCCATCATGTGCCATGGGTAAGCTTATCCATACTTCACAACCGTCTAAGAAAATCCCCAGTACTGCAACGTCATTGCAACTTTTGCATATGGACTTGTGTGGACCCATGAGAGTCTCTAGCCTCGGTGGCCGAAAACATGTGTTTGTTATAGTTGATGACTATTCCCGTTTTACGTGGATTTTTTTCTTTTAAGATCCAAATTAGAAACACCCTCCCTTATCATTGATTTCATCAAGAAAACTCAACATTCTTTTAACAAGAATGTTAAAAGTATGCGAACTAATAATGGGACAGAGTTTATTAACAACCTTCTTGATAGTTTCCTAAGAGACCAAGGCATTGAACACCAGTTCTCTGTTGCAAGAACACCTCAACAGAATGGAGTAGTAGAACGATGTAACCGTACGTTGTGTGAGGCAGCATGCACGATGCTTGCCTACTTTAAACTACCTCAAAAAATGTGGGGTGCGGCCATGTCGACTGCATGTTATACCCAAAATCGATCAATCATTAACAAATGATTTGATAAAACTCGTTATGAATTATTATATGGTAGACTGTGATGACCCAGATTTTTCCGACTACTTGATTATACTATTTATACGATTTAATAATTTCGACATGATAAGCAATGAATTTTAATAAGTCTTGAACCTCCGGAAAGAATTTTATATAAGCAGTTGACCACCCTTTTATTCCTACGATTCACGAATGTCATAACTTGTATTAATTATATATATGTGTATATATACATATATTTAACTTGAAAAAATGATAATTAAATATCTCATTAAGTATATTAACAAAGTATTATATATATTTTCATACTACTAATTTAATGAGTTTTTGAACAATATATATGTGACTATTTAAACGACGCAATTAACTTAAATTAAAATGTATGTACATACAATGTATTACGAGTGTAAATACATCCTTACAAGTATTGAATACACTTTATAATATATCAATACATATAAAGAATAGCTATACTCGTATTTTCGTTCAATTTCCTCAAGAATTCTACTCGTATTCATACGATATTTTTACCCGTATTATACACAGCTTCTAGAAGTATTTACTATTGGTATATACCAATAGAAATCTACAATTATTTGTGTAATATGTCATCCATGACCTAATCAATTTAATATGTCATCCATGACTTAATACATTTTAACTTATCTTAGATATTTTCACTAAAAACCAAATTTTCAAGCCTATAAATAAGCACCATTTCTAACTCATTTTTACACAAACTTGCAAGAACTCTCTCAAGTTTTGTTCTACTACTTCTTTCCAGCAACTTTACATTCTAAACTTGAGGTAAAAACTCCACTTCAACTCTTGTTCAATTTATATGTTTATAGCTATCTATATAAGAGTTTATAAACTAGAACATAGTTTAGTTGATTCTAAACTTGTTTGAAAAACTAATCTAATCTTTCTAACTTAACTATAATAACACTTATTTATATATATTATGATGTTATATTAAGTTAATATAAGAAATTATAACTTGTACATATGAAGAACACCTTGAAACTTATATATCCTTTAATCTCCATTCGGTAAAAAGCAGGCTGTTTTGGGTTGGGAATTAAAAACCTATCTTAGACTTTGAGTTTGAGGCTAAGACTTTGGAAATATGTTAATATATGTAAATAAGACTTCCAATATTTTTTTCATGATTTTAGACAAAGTTGAAGTATTTTATCAAAAATCATATATTGGGTGGATGCCGGGATTTTTCCAAATCTGTCCACCGACACAAAAAGAGGGTAAAGCTCTAAAAATTACTACTTAGGCTGATCTTTTCGAATTTTTTTTTTTAAATTTACTTCTTAAGGAATCCATAGCAATTTGATTCACTTTAAACGGAGTTGTAATGAATATTTGGCGAGTAAAACAAAATCTGCTAAAATTAACGTTGTATGGACGAAATTTATATTATAAAAACTATATTAACCATATCCTTGCTAACTTTTCCTATATCCTATATATATTTGGACATGTTATCATTAGTATAACAAAATATTATAATCTTGGTTAATTCCGAGATTGTATATATATAATAATCTTGGTACGTTCCATGACAATACGTGCACAATACGTTTTGATAAATCCTAAGACAATACGTACACAATACGTCTTAGTTAATTCTAAGACAATACGTATACAATACATCTCTGGATTGATGCAAGACAATACGTACACAATACGCCGTGGGGTAATTCTAAGATTATATATATATACCGATTAATGGACTTTTCAAACTATTTTGGACTACCAACATAAAATGTTAAAAATTATTATATAAGTATTCTATGAACTTGCTTTATTTTATATGTCGTATTATTATCTGAATCATTATTATTGTTATAAGTTCGTGAATCCAAGGACGACAATCATATTTTTAATAAGTTGAAAACTTATTATTAATATACTTTTACTACTGTGAGTATATAGTCCCATTTTTAAACTCTAAAATATTTTGGGATGAGAATACATGCATTTTATGTTTTACGCCATGGACACAATTACTTAAAATATATTCTACGTTGAGTTTTACCATCTTGCATATCTTCCCTAATAGCTTGGTAACTAATATTTACATGTTGTAAGAACATGTAAGAGTGAATCCTATTGATAGATCTATCAGGTTTGACAACCCCAACCGGGCTAGTCGCTCTAGTATCGTAAACGGTTGCATAGTACTTCGTTTTTACTACACTTGGTACAGTGTAGGGAGATTTCATAATAAAGGGAATATGCCACATTAATGGTTAAGTATGGTTACCGAAGCGCTCAACAACTTATAGAATATCTTTATTGAAATGTTTGTAACTATGAAATCTTGTGGTCTATATTTATATCGATGCTAGCTTTAAACCTATATATCTCACCTACCTTTGTGTTGACTGTTTAAGCATGTTTATTCTCAGGTCCTTAAGAAAGTCTTCCGCTGTCGCATTATCTGAGCAAGCTTTGCATGGAGTCTCATGCTTTTGTTTAAAAGAGGGTTGCATTCAATAAAACTTTGGTCATGTATTATATTCGACTGTTATGTCACCTTTGTAATATTTGAAAATCTATGTATCATGGGGATTATTTTGTAAATAATCATCCATATGTTTAAAACTCGTATTATGTATAATAATGGTGTGCTTTTTATGAAACGAATGCAATATTTTCTAAAACGTATCATATAGAGGTCAATTACCTCGCTATGGGACCAATGAATAATGTACTGCGTTTATAGTAATATGGACGGGTCGTTTCAGTTGGTATCAGAGCAGAGGTCTTAGCGAACCAGAAATTGCATTAGTGTGTCTGACCGGTATTTGTTTGGATGCATTAGTGAGTCTGGACTTTGACCGAACTTGTTTTTGAAAACCATTGCTTATCATTTTTGGTCGGAAATTAAATACTATAACATGTAAATATTATGTGGTATATAACTAATGTGGTAGTTAATGTGTGATAGATGTCTACTTCTAGCACCAACCTCATTATCACATTCAGCGACTCCGAAGAGGAATCTCCAGCAAAAGTACCAATCATTGACTTATCTGATAACCACAATGACTCGAAGAAAGATGTATCAATCATCTATATAACTGATGACGATAATGACCTAGAATGGGATGCATTTTGGGAAGATTCACAAATTCCAGAAGAACCAGAAGTGAAAGAACCTGAAAACGATCCTGAGGCGGAGGAGGAAGTCAAAGAAATTTCTAAACAAGATTGGAATAACGCAACAAGGGATGTTAAACTTCCTATTGTAGTAGGGCTTGAGAACCGACACCTTTTACCACCAAACCACCCTTACCATATAAATCTCCCTGATAATCCCACCAAGATACCAAGTACCTCCAACCCACGACCAACAACAAAATACACTGTGCGTCTATCCCTCATTCCACCTAAACAAATTGATTCACCAACAACTAAAAGGCCCCGTCGTTTTTGAATCACCTCCCGCTATGATAACATTTCACGCCATGTATAATATTATGTAGTGTGCTTTATTTTATCCTACATATGTATTATGTAAAATAAACCTATGTGAAATACTGGTATTGTATTGTTATATCATGAATAAGCGTGAAATGATTATGTGATTTTACTTTAAATTTTTCATAATAGAATATTATCTAGATTGTAGTAGTTAATTTTTGTACTAAGCTATTAAGTATGAACTTTAACGGGTAGGTAATACCCTAGAAATAATTATAAAATGCTAATAAGAAGAAAATGCTTTTATAATAATTGGTTCATATTATTAATATGCCATGATGTACCATTAATTACTCACTACATCTATAATATTCTATGTGATTAATTATCTTATATGTTTATTGAAGAAACATGGCTCGATTAAACCGAAATATGGAACAAGAAATTGAGGAGCTTATTAACCAACGCGTAAACGACCGTATGCTTTGGGTCGAAGCGGCAAGAGCATCAGCTAATAACACCAAACCCTCGTATTTGATGCACATATAAAGCATTTCAAGGTTGCAAAACTTCATCATTCAGCGGAACAGAAGGACCAGTCGGTTTAACCCGATGGTTCGAAAAGCTCGAGTCCATATTTAAAATCAGTGGTTATGCGGAAGGGGATAGGACAAAGTATGCTTCATGTATATTATAGGATGGTGCACTTACATGGTGGAAAAACTATGTAAAAGCTGTAGGGGGCGATGAAGCATGTGATACTCCTTGGGAGGAGTTGAAAAATATGCTAATCAATGAATACTGCCCAAGGAACGAGGTTAGAAAAATGGAAGCCGAGTTATGAAATCTGAAAGTTGTCGGAACCGAACTTACCAACTATAACAGGCGATTCATGGAATTAGCCTTGTTATGTCCTAAATTGGTACCAACGAAAGAGCGGAAGAATGAATTGTACAAAGATGGTCTGCCAAAGAACATCAAGGCCAATGTTACAGCATCCAAACCCAAGACAATTCATGAAGCTATAACCATGGCAAACGAGCTAATGGATCAGATCATCCTGGATAAGAACGCATCAAATACCGATGCTAAGGTATCGGATAACCAAAGAAAGTGGGATGGAAACCGTGATCGAGGTCACCAACAACAATCTCTTAAGAAACAGGAAAGCACGCAAGGTGCGGGTAGTGGTTCAAGCTTGGGTTACAAAGGGCATAATCCCTTATGTAACAGATGCCACAAACATCACAATGGTTTTTGTAATGTGGTGTGCAACAAATGTAATCGAAGGGGTCATCTTGCTGAAGATTGTTGGGTTCCCGTTACAAATACAAATGTCACCAAGACTCCTACCACCAATGCAAATAGAACTGCATTGGCTACTGTTACTTGTTACGGGTGTAGGAAACAGGGTCATATTAAGAGCCAGTACCCGAATCCAGAGAAGAATAACGGACCTGCACGGGGAAGAGCATTTGTTATTAATGCTAGAGAGGCGTGTGAAGACCCGAAGCTTGTTATGGGTACGTTTACCATTAATGACTTATCTGCATCTATTATATTTGATACTGGTGCTAAATTGTGTGTAGAGACTTTTACGCTAAATTGAATTGTTCATCATTACCTCTAGATGCTAAGTACATGATTGAATTAGCTAATGGTAAACTAATTAAAGCCGATAAAATTTGCCATGATTGTAAAATAAATTTAGCCGGAGAAACGTTTAAAATTGATTTGATACCCATAGAATTAGGAAGTTTTGATGTAATAGTCGGCATGGACTGGATATCCAAAATAGGAGCTGAAGTTATGTGTGCCAAGAAGGCAATTCGCATTCCCCGTAAGGATAAAATGGAAGTAATGATTTATGGAGAGAAGGGTAACTCAAAGCTAAAACTCATTAGCTGCTTGAAAGTCCAAAAGTGCTTGAAGAAAGGGTGCTATGCTATCCTAGCACATGTTAATAAAGTCGAAATGAAGGAGAAAGAGAAGAGCATCAACGACGTGCCAGTGGCAAGAGAATTTGCTGATGTCTTTCTGGAAGAGTTACCGGGATTACCTCAATTTAGATCTACAGAATTTCAAATAGATCTAGTACCAGGAGCTGCACCAGTGGCTCGTGCTCTATACAGACTTGTACCGTCTGAGATGAAAGAGTTACAAAGCCAGTTACAAGAATTACTGGACCGTGGATTCATTCGACCGAGTACTTCACCATGGGGAGCTCCGATTTTATTTGTCAAGAAGAAAGATGGATCCTTTCGAATGTGTATAGATTATCGTGAATTAAACAAGTTAACTATCAAGAATCGGTACCCATTACCGAGAATTGATGACTTGTTTGATCAGCTGCAAGGATCACGTGTTTACTCAAAAATTCATCTAAGATCGGGTTATCATCAGTTGCGTGTCAAAGAAGAAGATATTCCGAAAACCGCATTTCAGACACGCTACGGTCATTATGAATATTTAGTCATGCCGTTCGGGCTGACAAATGCATCAGCTGTATGCTGATGTGCGCAGAGGTGTATACGAAATATACTATATTTTTACTTCGAAATACTACGAAATATGATACAAGTTTTAATTAATTTACGGATGGGATATACCTAAACCTTGCTACAACACTTATAGGCAGTGTACCTAATTGTAGAGTAGTGTAGTTTTTAGTAAGTCCGGTTCATTCCACAGGGAGCTAGCTGAGTTTAACGCTATATTTTTAACAACTATATTTATATAAAATATATATAATTATATATAGTAATATTATTATAAAAGGGGGTTTTTTTACCGTTTAATGACCAGTTTGTCGATTTTAAATAAAGCATAAAGATAAATGACGATAATATAAATGACAGAATTTAAATTGCGATAAAGTAAATTACAGTAATTAAAATGACAGTAAATAAAGGTATGATGAAATATGAAATAAAAATATTATGCTTATTTAAACTTCCGTAATCATGATGTTTGACGTTTTGATTTTAATTAATTGTTACCCGGGTTAATTGTCCTTTGTCCTGGTTTATTTGATACCTATCTGGTTTTTGTCTATAATAGTCCATCGTTCATAATTATAAAATTCTCGTCAAATTAACCTTATTCCCGAAGTCAAATATTCCAACTAATTAGGGATTCGAACTGTAACAAGGTTTTAATACTTTGTTAATAATTACACCAGGTTATCGACTGCGTGTAATCCAAGGTTTTAATACTTTGTTAACAATTACACCAATTATCCTTGTATGTAATCCACCCCTGTTTTAATGAGATATGAATATTAATTTATCCACTTGATCAGAATGAATAACCAATTACCCAACCCGAATAATTAATTAAATGATCGTAAAAGATGTCGTATAAACGTCACTAAATAGAACATACATAATCATTTTAATAATTATTAGATTAACTAATTTGAACATAGGTTCGACAGGTTCCAATAAGTTGTCGCTCGATTAGACAATACCCCCTATCTATTAATAGTCAATAGTCCAATTTCCACAAGTGTCGGTCTTTTGTCCAAACCTTAATTATGGTACAAAATCTAATAACCCCGTCATAATATTTAGTCTAACATCGTGATTACTTCGGCTTAAATAAGCATAATAATAACTTAGTTACGACACATTAATTTAAAAAGGAAGAACATAGCTTACAGTGGTATTTAATCGCGTAGCGTTACACGGACAGAGTTCCGACTTTAAAACCCGTAAAACATTTCTTACATTAACCCAACTAAACCATAATTTATTATTAATCTTAATTATAATTAAAATTATAATTATAAATATATATTACATAGAGAGAAAGAGATATTGAAAAAGGTATATAACTCGTCCGAAAAATGCTGAATTTATAGAATGTGGCCTGCTACAGTAACTCATGCGGTCGCATGAGATTTTAGTGCAAATCTCATGCACTCGCATGAGTTTTATGCCTATTTCCCATACGATCGCATGGCCGTCAGATCCAGCTCACGTATTTTTTGTTTGCTAGTTTGTCGACGTTATTTAATATAATATATAATATATAAATAATTTATATAATTATTTAAATATTATATTATATTCTTGTGCATAGTTGACTTGTAATTTTAAATCCGTTGCGTTGCGCGTTGATAGTTGGCTCAGGTCCCGATTTCGGTTTTTCGAACGTCCTTGCGTACTAATTAATATCTTGTACTTTGCGTTTTGCGGCTTGTACTCTTATCATTTTTGGACGTTTCTCATCAATAAATTGAACCACTTGAATTATATCTTGTACATTTGAGCTTTTTGGTCATTTGTTTCTTCAAATCGTCATTTTCTTCTTTTGTCTTCGTACTTATTTTTTTAAACGAATATTACATAAAAATAGAACAATTGCACCTAAAAGCTTTACATATTGGAAGGATATTGATACTAAATATATGTTCATTTAGAGCACTATCAAATATATCCACACTTGAGCGTTGCTTGTCCTCAAGCAATACAGAATTTGAAATTAAAATCAGACTTCACTCGAATCACTTTTTTATTCTCACACTTTATACATCAGTAATTTTGATACGGCGGTATAAACAATTATAGTAACGGTGTGGTTTACAGTCCCAAATGACTATGAAAATTTAGATCCTTTAAGGAAATTGAATCTCTATAAAAACATTTGATCTTTTGAAAATTCAATCTAGCTTTTACCCTAGATAAGTTTTCCGGAATAACCCTTCACCGGCGTTTGCAAATTGTTTTTGTGGGTTTTGTGGATTTCAGATTTGAAAAATTTAGCTCAAAACTTGCGGTTTTGTGTCACCCACTTGCTAACCTTGTATTGGGAAAGCAACACGTCCAGTTTACTTGCACCGTATATTACCTTTCAGTAAATTACCGTCCGGTTGTAACGGAAAGCGTTGAACAAGCAACTGTTAAGGCAATGTCCCTTGACATGCTTTTGATTATGGTCTATATCGTGTCGAATGCAATTACTATTCTTTGTAGGAGCAATAGTAAAGATCACCCTATAGTTTTTCGGTCTGGCACAAGGTCCTGTTTTCGACGATGCTATGCAACCACCGTTCTTACGGTTGACACCCGATTTGGTTCAGGTGACCTAATGAATTCCAGGTGAATTCCTAGGTGTAATGAACGCATTGAAAAAAGGGTTTCAGAAAACAAATCAGTTTTAATTTTGATCAAAATATTTTCTCGTTCAAGCTCGAGTTTAGATATCATCGAATTCCATGAGTTTGTAATTCTCAATCTTTAAGGTCAATCTCAATGATTGAGTAATATCAGGTTTAAAAGCTGATTTTTAATCTTTAAGGAGATTATCCTTTCTGGGGGTCTGATTTATTAGTCTTATCAAGCTAATTTGCACGGCGCCCTCTCCATTTTACGAGATAAATCCTTCTCATGGTTAGGATAAATCTGACCACTTGGCGACCCTGTTTGATGCTGAGGTCCGTGGATTTCCTGCTGATTTTAGAGATGACTTTTCTAGATTTTTCGTCAACCTACAGCTGGTCTGGACGATAACTTCCTGACCTAAATCAAGAAGCGCGTGTCTTTTTCTGAAGACTTTACTTCATTTTAATGATGGAATTGATTCATCGTGTAGATCCATCTTTTCTTTCAAATGTATTACAGTAAATCGGGCGTTCAATGGTAATGAACGCATTGAAAATAGGGTTTCAGAAAACGAATCGGTTTTAATTTTGATCAAAATATTTTCTCGTTCAAGCTCGAGTTTAGATATCATCGAATTCCATGAGTTTGTAATTCTCAATCTTTAAGGTCAATCTCAAGGATTGAGTAACATCAGGCTTAAAAGCTGATTTTTAATCTTTAAGGAGATTATCCTTTCTGGGGGTCTGATTCATTAGTCTTATCAAGCTAATTTGCACGGCGCCCTCCCCATTTTACGAGATAAATCCTTCTCATGGTTAGGATAAATCTGACCACTTGGCGACCCTGTTTGATGCTGAGGTCCATGGATTTCCTGCTGATTTTAGAGATGACTTTTCTAGATTTTTCGTCAACCTACAGCTGGTCTGGACGACAACTTCCTGACCTAAATCAAGAAGCGCGTGTCTTTTTCTGAAGACTTTACTTCATTTTAATAATGAAATTGATTCATCGTGTAGATCCATTTTTTATTTCAATTGTATTACAGTAAATCGGGTAAAACTGATTAGTTTAGTCCAAAGCAAAAGTACCTGCAATAATCTGTACCAAATATGTGATATGTGTTTTAAAGAAATTGGTAAATTCTTCCCACACTTAGCTTTTATTTATTCTTTTGTTTGCCTTTTTATTCTCCTCTATTCTATTTTAAATAAAATCTAACGTTTTGGGTTGTTTCTCCATTTATGTTCTCTTCGAGGTAACAATAATTTCGGCATTAACACCTAGTTTTATTGTTCATAAATATGTATAAACATGATTTTGAATTCATTTAGTTGAAAATTTTTCAAATTTTCACAAAATTTGGCAATTTAACTAAGTGTAAACCCGAGAGAATTTATAACCCTTCCCCACACTTGAGATCATGCAATGCCCTCATTTGCATGAAATCAGACTATAATTATAAATTCATGAGGGTGATTAGTGTAAAAAAGTGATTAAAAATACCGAGTTTGCAACATATTATTTTATATCACATTTGATATTTTGCGTCTTGTCGTCAAAATTAGTAGCTTTTACTGAACTTAATGTCAGTCTTTGAAAGTATGCTGTTTTACCCTGTTTTGTATATAAGATAAACTACAAACATATATATAATATATATAAAATATTTATTTTTTTTATAAAACCTTTATTTATTAAAACAATTTAAATGAATAATTTTTTTTTTAAATTTTGTTTCCTTTTACTTTAGGTAGTTTCGGTATGTTTACCTAGTCCGTCCCTCGATAAAATTTATAATTTGTTGTTTTTAAAGCGATTGTTTTAAAAGCAAAGGTTTTTGGGTTTTTTTAATTTTTTTTGGTATATCAATAATATTAAAAATAATATTAAAAATAATGATAACAAAATTTTTCGCCCCGCCCTCGGGTAAAGCAATTTCGGTTCCATGACCTAATCTTCAACTTACGATGAATTTTAGAAATCATTTTTTTAAATTTAATGAAATAAAGTAATTTTTGTTTTTTAAAATAACACAAAAATTAAATTTAAAAATGCATATACAAAACCTACAAAACAAAAATTCAGAATGGGGGGAGAAAACTAGTTCTTTAGTGTCTGCTAGTGGAAAAGACCAATCGGATTCCATTCTCGGAACTACACGAGAACAGAATAACTAACTCTAGACAGCGTTTTCTTTTTAGAACATTTGAATCTCCCCACACTTAGGTAGCTGTGGTGTCGAAATTGTGATTAACTTCATCGTCAATTTCTCTTGGACCATAATCAACTTGCATATCTGTGACTTTTACTTTAAGCCATTGGTCGGATTTCTGTGTAATATGTAGTGACCCGAACTTTTCCATATTTATATATATTAAATGAAATTGATATTTACATGATTAAGTGTTTCCAACATGTTAAGCAATCAAACTTGTTAAGACTTGATTAATTGAAATAGGTTTCATATAGACAATTGACCACCCAAGTTGACCGGTGATTCACGAACGTTAAAACTTGTAAAAACTATATGATGACATATATATGATTATATATATAATTAACATGATATTATGATAAGTAAGTATCTCATTAGGTATTTTAACAATGAGTTATATACATAAAATTGTGTTTATTGAATTAAGAAACTCGAAACGATATATATAACGATTATCGTTATAACAACGTCTTACTAATTACATATGAATCATATTAAGATATTATTATACTATGTTTAATCATGATAAATGATAAATAAACATGTCATTATGTATATTAACAATGAACTACATATGTAAAACAAGACTACTATTGGTATATACACTCCAATGATCAGCTCTTAGCAGCCCATATGAGTCACCTAACACATGTGGGAACCGTCATTTGGCAACTAGCATGAAATATCTCATAAAATTACAAAAATATTAGTAATCATTCATGACTTATTTACATGAAAACAAAATTACATATCCTTTATATCTAATCCATATACCAACAACCAAAAACACCTACAAACACTTTCATTCTTCAATTTTCTTCATCTAATTGATCTCTCTCAAGTTCCATCTTCAAGTTCTAAGTGTTCTTCATAAATTCTACAAGTTCTAGTTTCATAAAATCAAGAATACTTCCAAGTTTACTAGCTCACTTCCAATCTTGTAAAGTGATCATCCAACCTTAAGAAATCCTTGTTGTTTACAGTAAGATATCATTCTAAATCAAGGTAATACTCATATACAAACTTTGATTCAATTCCTATAACTATAACTATCTTAATTCGAGTGATAATCTTACTTGAACTTGTTTTCGTGTCATGATTCTACTTCAAGAACTTTCAAGCCATCCAAGATCCTTTGAAGCTAGATCATTTCTTGTCACTTCTAGTAGGTTTAACTACTAAACTTGAGGTAGTAATGACGTTCATAACATCATTCGATTCATACATATAAAACTATCTTATTCGAAGATTTGAACATGTAATCACTAGAACATAGTTTAGTTAATTCTAAACTTGTTCGCAAACAAAAGTTAATCATTCTAACTTGACTTTTAAAATCAACTAAACACATGTTCTATATCTATATGATATGCTAACTTAATGATTTAAAACCGGAAAACACGAAAAACACCGTAAAACCGGATATACGCCGTCGTAGTAACACCGCGGGCTGTTTTGGGTTAGTTAATTAAAAATTATGATAAACTTTGATTTAAAAGTTGTTCTTCTGGGAAAATGATTTTTCTTATGAACATGAAACTATATCCAAAAATCATGGTTAAACTCAAAGTGGAAGTATGTTTTCCAAAATGGTCATCTAGACGTCGTTCTTTAGACTGAAATGACTACCTTTACAAAAATGACTTGTAACTTATTTTTCCAACTATAAACCTATACTTTTTATGTTTAGATTCATAAAATAGAGTTCAATATAAAACCATAGCAATTTTATTCACTCAAATCGGATTTAAAACGAAGAAGTTATGGGTAAAACAAGATTGGATATTTTTGATTGTTGTAGCTACGGGAAATATTGTAACAATTCTATACAAATCATATCCTAGCTAACTTATATGGTATTATACATGTATTCTAATGTAATCTTGGGATACCATAGACACATATGCAAATGTTTTAACATATCATATTGACCTATGTATATATATTATTTGGAACAACCATAGACACTCTATATGCAGTAATGTTGGAGTTAGCTATACATGGTTGAGGTTGATTCCAAAAATATATATACTTTGAGTTGTGATCTAGCCTAATACGTGTATACACTAGGTCGTGGATTGATTCAAGATAATATATATTGATTTATTTCTGTACATCTAACTGTGGACAACTAGTTGTAGGTTACTAATGAGGACAGCTGACTTAATAAATTTAAAACAGTAAAACGTATTAAAAATGTTGTAAATATATTTTGAACATACTTTGATATATATGTACATATTTGTTATAGGTTCCTGAATCGACCAGTGGCCAAGTCTTACTTCCCGACGAAGTAAAAATCTGTGAAAGTGAGTTATAGTCCCACTTTTAAAATCTAATATTTTGGGATGAGAATACATGCAGTTTTATAGATGTTTTACGAAATAGACACAAGTAATTGAAACTACATTATATGGGTGAATGATCGAAGCCGAATATGCCCCTTTTGCTTGGTAACCTAAGAATTAGTAAACCGATCACCTAATTGACGCGAATCCTAAAGATAGATCTATTTGGCCTAACGAACCCCATCCAAAGTACCGGATGCTTTAGTACTTCGAATTCGTTTATATCATGTTCGAAGGATTTCTCGGAATGATGGGGGATATTCTTATATGCATCTTGTTAATGTCGGTTACCAGGTGTTCACCATATGAATGAATTTTATCTCTATGTATGGGATGTATATTGAAATATGAAATCTTGTGGTCTATTATTATGATTTGATAATATATAGGTTAAACCTATAACTCACCAACATTTTTGTTGACGTTTTAAGCATGTTTATTCTCAGGTGATTATTAAGAGCTTCCGCTGTTGCATACTAAAATAAGGACAAGATTTGGAGTCCATGCTTGTATGATATTATATAAAAACTGCATTCAAGAAACTTATTTTTGATGTAATATATTCTTATTGTAAACTATTATGTAATGGTCGTGTGTAAATGGTATATTTTAGATTATCATTATTTGATAATCTACGTAATGCTTTTTAAACCTTTATCGATAAAATAAAGGTTATGGTTGTTTTAAAAATGAGTGCAGTCTTTGAAAAACGTCTCATATAGAGGTCAAAACCTCGCGACGAAATCAATTAATATGGAACGTTTATAATCAATATGAACGGGACATTTCAGTTGGTATCCGAGCGTTGGTCTTAGAGAACCAGAAAATTGCATTAGTGTGTCTTACCGAGTTTGTTAGGATGCATTAGTGAGTCTGGACTTCGACCGTGTTTTTCTTCAAAAACGATTGCTTAACATTTTTTTTGTTGGAAACTATATATTATTAACATGTAAATATTATGTGATATAGTAATCTCTTAACGTGTTTGATATTGTGTGATAGATGTCTACCTCTAGTACAAATCCCATTAATTCACCTAATAATAATGAAGAGTCGAATATATTTTGGGAAGATTAACAAATTCCCGAAGAGGAACCGGAAGAGGAGGAATCGGAAGAGGAGGAACCGGAAGAAGAAGAGGTTTCGGAAGAAGAAATATTGATACCTATAGTAAATCGATTAAATAAAAGAAAATCCACAACCAACGGACCAAAGTTAATAATGGTCAATGGTGTTTCCACCGAGGAAGCAAAATATTGGGAAGATTACCAATTTTTCGATGAATCGGATCCCGATGAGGATTTCGATGATATTATAGAAATTACCTCGACCCAATTTAATAAAGCAAAAGAAAATAATAAGGGAAAAGGTATAAAAATAGAGAAACCCGATTCCAACCCCGATGAACTTTATATGTATTGGCAACATCCGTATTTCCTAAAATGTAACAATGACCCGGGAACCTCTAAACCACCAGGTTTTTCTAAACTATTATGGAAAACGACGGCTCGTATTAGAGGAACACCATATATTCCTAGAAAATTAGGAAAACGAACCAAGTCCGAAGAAGAAGAAACCAGTGATTCAGATTAGAGGGTTGTAATGATGTTGTGATTATATGTATTGTAGTGTGCTTGTACTTTTATGTTCTATGTAAAAATTGCTTGTATTGTTTGTTATTACGAATCTAATCCTTGTCTATTTTACAGTATAAAAACAAAATGGACGTTAAGGGTAGACAACCGAATATTTTAGAAGACCTACCAGAGGATATGATTGAGGAAATCTTGTCTAGAATCGGTCAGAATTCATCAGCACATTTAGTTATGGTGAAATTAACTTGTCAAACATTTGAAAGACTTTCCAGAAATGCCTTAGTTTATAAAAGGCTTTCCTTTGATAGGTGGGGTATATCACATTGGGGAGACCGTAAGTTACGTCGTGTTTTCTTTAAAGCATTAAATGCGGAGAACCCAAATGCAATTTTACGCTACGGGTTAAGAACCTATTTTGACTCAACATATCCCAACATAGGATTTCGTGAATTAGAAAGAGCTTCTAACATGCAACATAAAGAAGCATGTTATGCTTACGGGTTAGTGATGTTCACTTTTTACCAAAGTGAGAAAAAGAACATCGGATTGCAACTTTTAAATAAAACCTTCCCACAAGTGACGGATTCAGTAGTTGGGGTGAGAAACAAGGGTTTTAGATTATTACGGGGCTGTTGGACATTACGAAACCCTCGTCCTTTTGACGACATTACAACATGCTGCCTAGCCAATGGTCATAACGGTTATTTTTCACAAGACCAAGGATGGGAAGTTGTCTTAGTAAAACCAGAATGCATGACTTGTTTCTGGACTTATGAATTACGTGTCTTTATTTCCTTTGCTAAACAACTTGCGTATTAACTAGATTTATCTTCAAAACTGTCATGTATCATAGTGTACTATATTTCATGTTATATGTAATATAGCGAAGTTGTAAGTTTGAAGAATATTTGTATGTGATATATTATTATAATCAGTTTTTCATATAGAATTGTAGTAGTTGAATTGTATATTAGCTACTAAGTATGAACTTAACGGGTAGGTAGTACCCAAATTTAAACTTATAAAACGCTAATATGAAGAAAAAGCTTTTATAAATGAGTTCATATTATGCTACGAAATACTATTGACTACTCTTAATATTCTGTATGATTAACTCGATTCAGTTGGCTATTTTGAAGGAAATGGTACCGACTACTCGACACACCATGAATATGAGCGAAGAGGAATTTCGTACCTTTCTTGCTGCAAACATAGCCGCAGTACAGGCTGCGCTACATACCAACAATAACTCTGAATCTAGCAATGCAGCTAATGTCGCAAGAAATCGTGTAGGATGCTCCTACAAAGAATTCACTGCCTGCAAACCTTTGGAATTTGATGGAACCGAAGGACCAATTGGATTGAAACAGTGGACCGAGAAAGTCGAATCGGTGTTTGCCATAAGTAAGTGTACTGAAGAGGACAAAGTTAAGTACGCTACGCATACCTTCACAGGTACTGCGTTAACGTGGTGGAACACCTATCTTGAACAGGTAGGACAAAATGTTGCTTACGCACTACCGTGGTCGGCATTCAAGCAATTGATGAACGAGCAGTACCGTCCAAGAAACAAAGTCAATAAACTCAAGGCAGAACTTAGAGAGTTACGAAAACAAGGGTTCGACGTTACCATATATGAACGACGATTCACAGAGTTGTGCCTATTGTGTCCGGGAGCATTCGAAGATGAAGAAGAGAAGATCGACGCGTTTGTAAAAGGGTTACCAGTAAGGATTCAAGAAGATGTGAGTTCACACGAGCCCACTTCTATACAGAAGGCAAGTCGAATGGCTCATAAACTCATAAATCAGATTGAGGGAAGAATTAAAGAGCAGGCGGCCAAAGAAGCCAACACAAAACAATTCAAGAGGAAGTGGGAGGAAAACAGTGACAAGAGTCACCAGTACAACAACAACAACAATTACAACCACAATCGCAACAACTATTATAACACCCCGCCAAAATACCATATGACGGCGTGTTAATTTCGGTCCCACAGTTAACAGTTACGCCCTCTATATGAGACGTTTAAAGCAATCGCATTTAATTTTATTTAAAATAATAAATTTCAAAAACAAAAGTCAGAAATCCCAAAATAGAAACACTGTTGTGATCATAACCACAAGCCAACAGTATTTAAACAGTGATAAAAGGATTTAAATGTAAAAGTAAATAATGTTCCTTAAAATCAAATGCTGACTCCACGGCCAGTCATGCAGTAAACACAGCTGAAGCATACCTCTTAAGGACCTGAGAATAACAACACGCAAAAACAGGTCAACAAATAATGTTGGTGAATCTACAGGTTTAAAGTAACGTAATAATGTCTGAAAAAGAGTTATCAGAAAAATAGTTTAATTTCATTGACCACAAGATTCTATCGCAAGCATAAACCGAGCACCTGAATACTAGCATTAACCCGAGTATAGAAACCACTACACCCGACCATACCTCGTAAAATATTATACATTGTTCAGATGTATTAAATGTTCAAAGTAAATGCACCACTGCTTTTATAGTGGGTGAGGTTGTCAACCTAACGGATCCGTCCATCTAAATTGTGCCTACCAAATGGTATTAAAAGTATTCAAGCTAGAGGCTTTTTGAACAAACTCAATATGCATATGTGTAGTACTCATGTCAATATAAAGTATTTGAAAATGTAAATATAACAGCGTGTATTCTCATCCCTGAAAACATGTAAAAAGCGGGACTGTAGACTCACCTTTGAATAAGCTCGGAATGAAAGACAAATGACTTGTACGGTTTAGACCCGAGTAGTGTAACCTAAGTATACGTATGTAGGTTGGTCAATATATGTATCTTATATAAGTGTGGTTTCATAGTGTACGTTGTCTTATTGCTCGACCCGACGCGATTTAAAGTAAAAGTCAACTATATCATGCAAGTCAAACAAAGTCAACCGAAGTCAAATTGAAAGTCAAACTTGGTCAATGTGGTCAACTAAAGTCAAAATCAGTAGGTTCATGTCAAATATTGGTCAACATGTCAAACCTAAGTCATACAATACATTTTAGGTCATGAATGATCATTTTCACAATTTCAGTTTATCGTCATGCACAAAATTTACGAGCACGTAGCACACTTAGCACAATATCTCATAGTACAAAATTCAAGTAAATATGACAAACTCCAGATCATAATTAGACTCAAAATAATTCCAAAAAGTCCATCCAGGGACTCATACGACAATTAAAAGTTAGGAATCAGAAGGAATACATTTGGGGTTTGCCAGGTCAGTTTCTGACCGCGCACTGATTTCATTTCGGCTATAACCGGAGTTAGAAACATGAAATTGATACAAGACCAGTGGCCACAGTTCAAGACAAATCAAAGTAACACATATAAAAAATCTAGCCACTTTTGTTTAGCCAATTTGTACAGTTTATTCGTGCAAGTTGATCATTAAGTTTTCAGTTCAAATCAGAATTCACATAAAGTATGGGTCTATTGTGCCCAATGCATAAGGTTTCACAGATTGACATAAAATAACAATAAGTCACATATCATGTTAAGTTTCATTTTCCAGAAGCATACATTCTAAATCAATATACAAAATTCACAAAGTACAAAACCGTGTTCAATTTACAGATTTGATTCCCATTTCGTTAGTCACATTCGCATACGATTATCCGAAGATCTAGATACAATTAGCCTATGATATCTACATGAAAGATGAATTAATTTTTGTCTAATTTTCAAATATGCAACGCTTCAATCACAGAAGTTAACACATTTTATCATACAAGGTTATTTTCATGCAAGTGCTGTATAAAACTTCATTTACACTAATTCTAGCATATCTCGGGCTATACATAAGCAAACGACATGATATCCTAGTTTAACTTGAGTGTTTTTAAATTATATTTCCAGTGGTATAAGTCTCACATGCCAATTCATTTTCTATCAATACCAGATTTCTGATCTAGCAACAATAACACAACGATAATTCAAATCGACATAACTTAATCATACGGAAACGAAATCAAGCGAATCCAAAGCCTAAAATCAATAGTTTTTCGCAAGGAATCTGATTATAACATAATAATTAACATTTGAAAAACTTAATTTTTCTGATCAAACAAATACAAATTCGTTTTTAAACCCTAGCGCATCAAATAATCAAAATAACGATTACAATTAACACGTACGCGTATGGACTTGAGCAATTGACAACATAACTATGAAACTTTATAAAAATCAGATTTTTAAGAATTAGGGTTCATGCAATTATACCTTTGATCGCTAAATTAAATACACCAACGCGTAGAGGAGATCGAGAATTACAACTTTCGTGTTCAAGGTTTTATCAAAAGATCAAAAATTGAAGGTGATGATGATGGTGATGTTGGGCGACGATGGGGAGGAGCCAGGGAGAGATCGACTGCAGTTTTTGTGTAAGAGTTTACTGATTTTAGGTTAATACTTCTATTTATACTAACCCTAGCTTCACAAATTAGCACATAAGCCCCTAAACTTACAAAAATTGAAATATAAAGGGGTGAGGGGGAGGGGGAGGGTGAATGGGGCCCACCATGGGTTCCCTAGTTCTCGTTTTGCAATTCCGTGTATTCGTGGTCCGTTTTAAGTGTCGTTTAGTCGTACCGAAGGCCCGGAACGCTAATCCGATCGTTAAACGCAACCATTCACTTAATTTATTAAAAACCCAATAAATTAAATATTTTTAAAAGTTAATAATTAATTAAATTAATTATTAAAATAAACCCGAGCGTTTCGCTGCTCAAAAAGCTATCATCAAAATCATATCGATTTTATCGTATTTCATTATCCGAAATATTTATTTGAATTAATATCAACCCATATCAATTATTGAAACCCTCCAAAGGTCAAGTACGCATTTAATACACGTAAACACATAAAAGTTAAATAATCACCGTTAAATAAACTAACGGAAGGTTAACGAAAGTAACGGAAAAATCAGGGTTGTTACATTACCCACCTGTTATTGAAAATTTCGTCCCGAAATTTTAGTGATCGTCCGCTGAAGTGGTTTTCTCGGGAAACAATTGCGGATACTTCAGCCTCATCTGGTCTTCACGCTCCCACGTGAACTCTGGTCCTCTTCTCGCATTCCACCGAACTTTAACGATAGGAATTCTGCTTTGCTTCAACTGCTTGACCTCACGGCCCAAGATTTCAACAGGTTCCTCATTGAAATGAAGTTTGTCGTCGATACATAGTTCCTCTAGGGGAATAATCAAATTATCATCGGCTAAAAACTTCTTTAGATTGGATACATGGAAAACGTCATGAATACCGCTGAGTGTTTGTGGCAGTTCCAATCTGTAAGCTACTGGTCCAACTCTTTCAATTATCTCAAATGGTCCAACATATCTAGGACTCAGTTTACCTCATTTCCCAAATCGTACAACACCCTTCCAAGGTGATACTTTAAGCATAACTTTGTCTCCAACTTGGAACTCTATGTCCTTCCGTCTAACATCGACATAACTCTTTTGTCGACTTCGAGCCGTTCTCAATATTTCCTGAATCTGTAGAACTTTCTCAGTTGTCTCCTGAATAATCTCAGGACCTGTCAACTGACTATCTCCCAACTCGCTCCAACAAACGGGAGATCTACACTTCCTTCCATACAATGCTTCAAATGGTGCAGCTTTAATACTCGCATGATAGCTGTTATTGTATAAGAACTCAATTAGTGGTAAATACTTATCCCATCCGTTTTCGAAATCAATGACACACGCTCTCAACATGTCCTCAAAAGTCTGAATAGTTCGTTCGCTCTGGCCATCCGTCTGGGGGTGATATGCTGTACTCATATCTAAACAAGTCCCCATTGCTTTCTGCAATGATTGCCAAAACCTGGAAGTAAATCTGCTGTTACGGTCGGATATAATGGATATAGGCACTCCATGCCTAGAGACGACTTCCTTAATGTAGATCTGAGCCAACTTCTCCATCTTATCAGTTTCTCTTATCGGTAAGAAGTGTGCAGACTTAGTGAGACGATCCACGATAACCCAAATAGTATCGTGACCTCCTGCCGTTCTCGGCAGTTTCGTAATGAACTCCATGGAAATTCCTTCCCACTTCCACTGGGGAATCTCTGGTTGAATTAATAATCCTGATGGCTTCTGATGCTCAGCCTTGACTTTAGCGCAAGTCAAGCACTTCCCGACATAAGTGGCAATGTCAGCTTTCAAGTTCGGCCACCAATAAAATGCCTTCAAATCTTGGTACATTTTATCTGATCCCGGATGAATTGAGTATCTCGACTTGTGTGCTTCCTCCAACACTAGTTCTCTCAATCCACCAAACTTTAGTACCCAAATTCAGTTAGCAAAGTACCGTGTTCCATCCTCCTTGATGTCAAACTTCTTATCCATCCCTTTGAGAAATTCAACATCAACATTCTCCTGTTTCATGGCTTCTTGTTGTGCTTCGCGAATTTGTGATGTGAGATTCGTACGGACAACTATGTTAAGCACTTTAACCCTAAGAGGTTTCTCTCACTCCTTTTTGCTCAAGGCATCTGCCACAACATTCGCCTTGCCCGGATGGTATTGAAGTTCGCAGTTATAATCATTAAGTAGTTCCATCCAACGTCGTTGTCTCATGTTGAGTTGCTTCTGATCGAATATGTGCTGTAAACTCTTATGGTCAGTGAAGATAGTGAACTTGGTTCCAAACAGGTAGTGTCTCCACATTTTAAGTGCAAAGACAACAGCTCCTAACTCAAGGTCATGCGTAGTGTAGTTCTGCTCGTAAATCTTTAACTGACGCGATCCATAAGCAATAACTTTGTTTCGTTGCATAAGCACGCAACCCATTCCTTGACGTGAGGCATCACAGTAAACAACAAAATCTTCACTTCCCTCGGGTAGAGACAATACTGGTGTAGTTGTTAACTTCTCTTTCAACAACTGATATGCAGTCTCTTGCGGTTCTGACCACTCGAACTTCTTACCCTTATGAGTCAATGCGGTTAATGGTCGGGCGATCTTAGAGAATCCTTCAATGAATCTCCGGTAGTAACCAGCTAGACCTAAAAATTGCCTAATCTACGTTGGCGTCTTTGGAGTTTCCCAATTCTTAACCGACTCAATCTTTGCTGGATCGACCTGTATTCCATTGGCCCCTATAACATGGCCAAGAAATTGTACTTCTGGTAACCAAAAGTCACACTTAGAGAACTTTGCATACAACTGCTCTTCTCTAAGCATAGTCAATATCGAACGTAGATGCTGCTCGTGCTGTTCTCTGTTCTTAGAGTACACCAATATATCATCAATGAACACAATGATGAATTTATCTAGGTATGGCTTACAAACACGGTTCATGAGGTCCATGAACACTGCTGGTGCGTTCGTTAAACCAAACGACATTACTGTAAACTCATAATGTCCATAACATGTTCTAAACACTGTCTTCGGGACATCAGCTTCTTTGACTCTCAATTGATGATACCCGGATCTCAAATCAATCTTCGAATAGCAGCCGGATCCCTGAAACTGATCAAATAAGTCATCAATCCTCGGTAGCGGATACCGATTCTTGATTGTCAGCTTGTTCAATTCTCTGTAGTCGATACACAACCTCATCGACCCATCCTTCTTCTTAACAAACAGGACTGGAGCTCCCCAAGGCGAAGAACTCGGTCTAATAAATCCCTTGTCTAACAACTCTTGCAATTGACTAGACAACTCTTGAAGTTCTGGGGTGCAAGTCTGTATGGTGCGCGAGCCACTGGTGCCGCTCCTGGCACTAAGTCTATCTGAAACTCAATTTCTCGATGCGGTGGGAGACCAGGTAATTCCTCAGGAAAAACTTCAAGAAATTCCTTAACTATAGGAATGTCTTCGGGTCTCCTTTCTTCTGGTACAATTTGGCTTACATGAGCCAAGAACGCGATACATCCCTTTCTCACATACTTCTGGACTTTCAAGCAATTAATGATATGTAATTGTAAGCCATTCTTCTCACCATAAACCATCATAGGTTCACCATCAGCAATAGGAATACGAATAGCCTTTAGGTCACAGACCACCTCGGCTTTGTTATCAGCTAACCAGTCCATTCCAACCACAAGGTCAAAACTTCCCAGTTTAATAGGTATCACATTAATGCTAAAAGGCTTACTTTCTAACGTCAAAGTACAATCACGATAAATCTTATCAGCTCTCATCAAGTTACCATTCCCTAGTTCTATGGAATACACGTTATCTAGGGGAGAAACAGGTTTCTTAACATTGTGACAGATATCCTTTGATATAAAACTTCTATCAGCGCCAGTATCAAACAAAACATAAACAAGTTGATCATCAAGTGAAAACGTACCCATGACTAGCTTTGGATCATCACGAGCTTCCGCAGAATTGATGTTGAACACCCTTCCTCGAGAATTCCCATTATTGTTCTTAGGACAGTCCTTCTTGAAATGACCCGGCTATCCACAACCATAACAGTTCTTACCACCATTAGCATTGTTCACGTTGCTTGCAGTGCTGTTGTTGTTGGTGTTGCCGTTGAGATTAACCTTGCAATCTTTTGACAAATGACCAAACTTCTTACAACGGTCACAATTTAGAACAGAACAATTTCCAGTATGATGCTTGCCACACTTCTGACATTGTGGCTTTTTGCCCTTATACCCGGAGTTAGTTCCTGTGGTTCTAGTGTCGTTACGGTAAGAATCTTGCTTTTTGAACGGCTGTTGATTGAAATTCCTGTCCTGACCACCGTTCCACTTCCTTTTACCATCGTTTGACTTATTCTCATTCACTGTAGTGCCCTTCCCTCTCTGGGAAATCTGATCCAACAGCAAACTAGCCATGTCAATAGCTTCCTGCACATTTGTGAGTTTTGAAGTAGTGACCCCGCCTTGAATGTTCTCACTCAGACCTTCAATGTACAGTTCTACCTTACGCCTTTCCGGAGTAACCATTTCAGGAAACATTAACGCCAACTCAAAGAACCTCTTGTTATAGGCGGTGAGATCGTTGCCTACTAACTTCAGCTCTCGGTACTCGCGTTCCATTTTCTTAACCTCGTTCCTCGAACAATACTCCTCGATCATTCTTTGCTTCAGATTGTCCCAAGGTAGGGCATAAGCCTGATCACGACCCAGGGATTGAGCATAGTTGTTCCACCAGGTGAGCGCACTGTCTGCCAGTGTGCCCGTTGCAAAGCCTACCCTGTCGTTATCATTACAACCACTAATGCGGAAAACCGATTCGAGCTTCTCAAACCACCTAGTGAGACCACCTGGTCCCTTGGTTCCATTGAAAGAATGCGGGTTGCAACTAGTGAACATTTTGTAAGAACATCCATTACGGCCTTGTGTGCCGTTTCCATTAGTGTTGCTCGAGCCACCACGATCATTACTGTTTCGAGCGTTGTTGAATTCTCTCAGTAGTTCAGCTCTTTCAGCCGCGATTCCTTCAGTGACCATTCTCCTAATTTGGGCGGCGGTTGATTTCTTCGGAGGCATCTTCAACACAGAAAAACACACCAGGTTAGTGTTAAAACAACGCTATATATGAAAATATACTAGCAACGAGTGTTGAAGACTAGTAAATAATAGTACGAAAAGATTCGCTAGTAGTGAGAAGTAGTGATAGTAGTGTTTGTAGTGTTAGTAGTAACACTAGTGGTAGTAGTAGTGGTACTAGTGTTATGTAGTGATAGTGGTGATAGTAACACTAAGTAGTAACATTAATGGCAATAGTAGTAGTATAACATAACACAAGTATTATGATCATACAAGTTACTAAATATAAAATATTACCACATGCAATAAAAGATAATAGTTACCAATAGCATAATCCACCATTAATATAAGTATAATCCAAGAGTGATAAACCAAATTCCAAAGTAGTAAACCAAACAATAAACATAATGTGCTAATAGCCCGGTTTATAACACCCGGTAAGTCTTATATAATCAATTAAAGAAGGTATGACGGATGAAAAAGGAAAAGAAGCTCATGGTCAACGACCCTTCACTTCCTCTTCTGTCGGGTACGGAAGGCAGGTCCATCATTCCTCGGCCTATTACGTTCTGCCTCTAACGCAGAAACCCTGGCAGTTAAGGCTGCTATCAATCTCTCCATCTCAATGAACCTTGCTTCAGCCTCGTACGTATAAGTATTTATACCTGTGACTCTTTCCTCCATCCTCTCTAGATCATCGGGGTGCGGATATGTCCTAGCAATATCGCTCAAAGAGTTAACACGATCAACAATATCCCTGTTATGGTTAGTATGAACCAAATCCAACGCATAAAGGTTCACGGGATGGTTAGGTATCCGATGCGGAGCAGGTACTAGTGCTGGGCTGGAGCATTCACCTCAGCCACACTGGAGTCACTGTCACTGCTTCCTGAATCCTGTGACATCTAACTCATAGTACAAGAACACAAACAAAACATATTAGTCAAGTAAATAACGTTAGTCACAAAGTACTCATGTAATGACTAAGTCCAGGTCGTAGTCTAGACTCATCAAGGTGTCCTAATGACCAAATTAGACACACTAATGCAAGTCCTAGTTTCCCTACGAACCGTTAGCTCTGATACCAACTATAACACCCCGCCAAAATACCATCTGACGGCGTGTTAATCTCGGTCCCGCAGTTAACAGTTACGCCCTCTATATGAGACGTTTAAAGCAATCGCATTTAATTTTATTTAAAATAATAACTTTCAAAAACAAAAGTCAGAAATCCCAAAATAGAAACACTGTTGTGATCGTAACCACAAGCCAATAGTATTTAAACAGTTATAAAAGTTTTAAATGCGAAAGTAAATAATGTTCCTTAAAATCAAATGCTGACTCCACGGCCAGTCATGCAGCAAACACAGCTGAAGCATACCTCTTAAGGACCTGAGAATAACAACACGCAAAAACAGGTCAACAAATAATGTTGGTGAATCTACAGGTTTAAAGTAACGTAATAATGTCTGAAAAACAGTTATCAGAAAAATAGTATAATTTCATTGACCACAAGATTCTATCGCAAGCATAAACCGAGCACCTGAATACTAGCATTAACCCGAGTATAGAAACCACTACACCCGACCATACCTCGTAAAATGTTATACATTATTCAGATGTATTAAATGTTCAAAGTAAATGCACCACTGATTTTATAGTGGGTGAGGTTGTCAACCTAACGGATCCGTCCATCTAAATTGTGCCTACCAAATGGTATTAAAAGTATTCAAGCTAGAGGCTTTTTGAACAAACTCAATATGCATATGTGTAGTACTCATGTCAATATAAAGCATTTGAAAATGTAAATATAACAGCGTGTATTCTCATCCCTGAAAACATGTAAAAAGCGGGACTGTAGACTCACCTTTGAATAAGCTCGGAATGAAAGAAAAATGACTTGTACGGTTTAGACCCGAGTAGTGTAACCTAAGTATACGTATGTAGGTTGGTTAATATATGTATCTTATATAAGTGTGGTTTCATAGTGTACGTTGTCTTATTGCTCGACCCGACGCGATTTAAAGTAAAAGTCAACTATATCATGCAAGTCAAACAAAGTCAACCGAAGTCAAACTAAAAGTCAAACTTGGTCAATGTGGTCAAATAAAGTCAACATCAGTAGGTTCATGTCAAATATTGGTCAACATGTCAAACCTAAGTCATACAATACATTTTAGGTCATGAATGATCATTTTCACAATTTCAGTTTATCGTCATGCACAAAATTTACGAGCACGTAGCACACTTAGCACAATATCTCATAGCAAAAAATTCAAGTAAATATGACAAACTCCAGATCATAATTAGACTCAAAATAAATTCCAAAAAGTCCAGCCATGGACTCATACGACAATTAAAAGTCAGGAATCAGAAGGAATACATTTGGGGTTTGCCAGGTCAGTTTCTGACCGCGCACTGATTTCATTTCTGCTATAACCGGAGTTAGAAACATGCAATTGATACAAGACCAGTGGCCATAGTTCAAGGAAAAATCAAAGTAACACATATCAAAAATATAACCACTTTTGTTTAGCCAATTTGTACAGTTTATTCATGCAAGTTGATCATTTAGTTTTCAGTTCAAATCAGAATTCACATAAAGTATGCTTCTATTGTGCCCAATGCATAAGGTTTCAGAGATTGACATAAAATAACAATAAGTCACATATCATGTTAAGTTTCATTTTCCAGAAGAATACATTCTCAATCAATATACAAAATTCACAAAGTACAAAACCGTGTTCAATTTACAGATTCGATTCCCATTTCGTTAGTCACATTAGCATACGATTATTCGAAGATCTAGATACAATTAGCCTATGATATCTACATGAAAGATGAAGTAATTTTTTTCTATTTTTCAAATAAGCAAAGCTTCAATCACAGAAGTTAACACATTTTATCATACAAGGTTATTTTCATGCAAGTGCTGTATAAAACTTCATTTACACTAATTCTAGCATATCTCGGGCTATACATAAGAAAACGACATGATATCCTAGTCTAACTTGAGTGTTTTTAAATTATATTTCCAATGGTATAAGTCTCACATTCCAATTCGTTTTCTATCAATACCAGATTTCTGATCAAGCAACAATAACACAACGATAATTCAAATCGACATAACTTAATCATACGAAAACGAAATCATGCGAATCCAAAGCCTAAAATCAATAGTTTTTCGCAAGGAATCTGATTATAACATAATAATTAACATTTGAAAAACTTAATTATTCTGATCAAACAAATACAAATTCGTTTTTAAACCCTTGCGCATCAAACAATCAAAATAACGATTACAATTAACACGTACGCGTATGGACTTGAGCAATTGACAACATAACTATGAAACTTTATAAAAATCAGATTTTTAAGAATTAGGGTTCATGCAATTATACCTTTGATCGCTAAATTAAATACACCAACGCGTAGAGGAGATCGAGAATTACAACTTTCGTGTTCAAGGTTTTATCAAAAGATCAAAAATTGAAGGTGATGATGATGGTGATGTTGGGCGACGATGGGGAGGAGCCAGGGAGAGATCGACTGCAGTTTTTGTGTAAGAGTTTACTGATTTTAGGTTAATACTTCTATTTATACTAACCCTAGCTTCACAAATTAGCACATAAGCCCCTAAACTTACAAAAATTGAAATATAAAGGGGTGAGGGGGAGGGGGAGGGTGAATGGGGCCCACCATGGGTTCCCTAGTTCTCGTTTTGCAATTCCGTGTATTCGTGGTCCGTTTTAAGTGTCGTTTAGTCGTACCGAAGGCCCGGAACGCTAATCCGATCGTTAAACGCAACCATTCACTTAATTTATTAAAAACCCAATAAATTAAATATTTTTAAAAGTTAATAATTAATTAAATTAATTATTAAAATAAACCCGAGCGTTTCGCTGCTCAAAAAGCTATCATCAAAATCATATCGATTTTATCGTATTTCATTATCCGAAATATTTATTTGAATTAATATCAACCCATATCAATTATTGAAACCCTCCAAAGGTCAAGTACGCATTTAATACACGTAAACACATAAAAGTTAAATAATCACCGTTAAATAAACTAACGGAAGGTTAACGAAAGTAACGGAAAAATCAGGGTTGTTACATTACCCACCTGTTATTGAAAATTTCGTCCCGAAATTTTAGTGATCGTCCGCTGAAGTGGTTTTCTCGGGAAACAATTGCGGATACTTCAGCCTCATCTGGTCTTCACGCTCCCACGTGAACTCTGGTCCTCTTCTCGGGACGAAAGTAACGGAAAAATCAGGGTTGTTACAACTATCCCAACAACCGCAACAACAATCGCAACAATAAACGCAATCCTAACAATAACTACAACAAACATCCCAACAACAACAACAACTACAACAACCGTTTCAACAATAATAACAATCCCAACAACAACCTCAATAACAACAACGACAACAAAAACCAAAAACAGCCATGTCATAGGTGTTAAGAAAATCATCAGTGGTTTTGCACGACATTTTGCAACAGGTGTAAAAGAAATGGTCATAGCGCGACAAAGTGTGAGGTCTACGGACCAAAGTTTAATAGAACTAAAGGAACAAATAATGTCGGAACAAATAATGCCGAAACGAATAGTGTCGGAGCAAGTAATACCAACGCTGTTTGTTATAAATGTGGAAAACCGGGCCACATTATTAGAAATTACCTGAATCAGGGGAATACTAATGGGCAGGGCCATGGAATAGTTTTCAATATTAATGCAGCAGAAGCACAGGAAGACCTGGAGCTTGTTACTGGTACGTTTCTTATTGATGATAAATCTGCTTATGTTTTATTTGATTCGGGTGCGGATAGAAGCTATATGAGTAGAGAATTTTGTGATAAATTAAGTTGCCCATTGATGCCTTTGGATAGTAAATTTTTACTCGAATTAGCAAACGGTAAATTAATTTCAGCAGATAATATATGTCGGGAGAGAGAAATTAAACTGGGGGATGAAACGTTTAAAATTGATTTAATACCAGTCGAGTTAGGAAGTTTTGATGTAATAATTGGCATGGACTGGTTGAAAAAGATGAGAGCAGAGGTCGTTTGTTACAAAAATGCGATTCGCATTATGCGTGAAAAAGGAAAACCTTTAATGGTGTACGGAGAAAAGAACAATGCGAAATTAAATCTTATTAGTAGTTTGAAGGTGCAAAAACTAATAAGAAAAGGTTGTTACGTCATTCTAGCACACATCGAGGAAGTTAAACCTGAAGAAAAGAACATCAGTGATGTTCCCGTCGCAAAAGAATTTCCCAATGTATTTCCGAAAGAATTACCGGGATTACCCCACATCGATCCGTTGAATTTCAAATAGACCTTGTACCAGGAGCTGCACCAATAGCTCGTGCTCCATACAGACTCGCACCCAGCGAAATGAAAGAATTACAAAGTCAGTTACAGGAACTTTTAGAGCGTGGTTTCATTCGACCAAGCACATCACCATGGGGAGCTCCTGTTTTGTTTGTCAAGAAGAAAGATGGTACATTTAGGTTGTGTATTGACTACTGAGAGTTGAAAAAACTTACCATCAAGAATCGCTACCCACTACCAAGAATCGACGACTTATTTGATCAACTACAAGGCTCATCTGTTTATTCGAAGATCGATTTACATTCTGGATATCATCAAATGCGGGTGAAGGAGGATGATATTCCAAAGACTGCTTTTTGGACGCGTTACGGTCATTACGAGTTTATGGTTATGCCGTTTGGATTGACTAACGCACCAGATGTGTTCATGGACCTCATTGTGTGGGCCATATCTTGACAAGTTTGTCATTGTTTTTATTGATGACATACTTATTTACTCGAAGAATGATCAAGAACACGAAGAACATTTGAGAAAAGTGCTAGAGTTGCTGAGAAAAGAAAAACTGTACGCTAAGTTTTCAAAGTGTGCATTTTGGTTGGAAGAAGTTCAATTCCTCGGTCACATAGTGAACAAAGAAGGTATTCAGGTGGATCCAGCAAAGATTGAAACCGTTGAGAAGTGGGAAACCCCGAAAACTCTGAAACACATGCGTCAGTTTTTAAGACTAGCTGGTTACTACAGAAGGTTCATCCAAGACTTTTCCAGAATAGCAAAACCCTTGACTGCATTAACGCATAAAGGGAAGAAATTTGAATGAAAAGATGAACAAGAGAAATCGTTTCAATTGTTAAAGAAAAAGTTAACTACGGCACCTATATTGTCATTACCTAAAGGGAATGATGATTTTGTGATATATTGTGACGCCTCAAAGCAAGGTCTCGGTTGTGTATTAATGCAACGAACGAAAGTAATTGCTTATGCGTCTAGACAATTGAAGATTCACGAACAAAATTATATGACACATGATTTGGAATTAGGCGCGGTTGTTTTTGCATTAAAGACTTGGAGGCACTACTTATATGGGGTCAAAAGTATTATATATACCGACCACAAAAGTCTTCAACACATATTTAATCAGAAACAACTGAATATGAGGTAGCGTAGGTGGATTGAATTGTTGAATGATTACGACTTTGAGATTCGTTACCACCCGAGGAAGGCAAATGTGGTAGCCGACACCTTGAGCATAAAGGATAGAGAACCCATTCGAGTAAAAGCTATGAATATAATGATTCACACTAACCTTACTAATCAAATAAAGGAGGCACAACAAGGAGTTTTAAAAGAGGGAAATTTAAAGGATGAAATACCCAAAGGATCGGAGAAGCATCTTAATATTCGGGAAGACGGAACCCGGTATAGGGCTGAAAGAATTTGGGTAACAAAATTTGGAGATATGAGAGAAATGGTACTTAGAGAAGCTCATAAAACCAGATACTCAATACATCCTGGAACGGGGAAGATGTACAAGGATCTCAAGAAGCATTTTTGGTGGCCAGGTATGAAAGTCGATGTTGCTAAATACGTAGGGGAATGTTTGACGTGTTCTAAGGTCAAAGCGGAGCATCAGAAACTATCAGGTCTACTTCAACAACCTGAAATCCCGGAATGGAAATGGGAAAACATTACCATGGATTTCATCACTAAATTGCCAAGGACTGCAAGTGGTTTTGATACTATTTGGGTAATAGTTGATCGTCTCACCAAATCAACACACTTCCTGCCAATAAGAGAAGATGACAAGATGGAGAAGTTAGCACGACTGTATTTGAAGGAAGTCATCTCCAGACATGGAATACCAATCTCTATAATCTCTGATAGGGATGGCAGATTTATTTCAAGATTCTGGCAGACATTACAGCAAGCATTAGGAACTCGTCTAGACATGAGTGCTGCCTATCATCCACAAACTGATGGGCAGAGCGAAAGGACGATACAGAAGCTTGAAGACATGCTACGAGCATGTGTTATTGATTTCGAAAACAGTTGGGATCGACATCTACCGTTAGCAGAATTTTCCTACAACAACAGCTACCATTCAAGCATTGAGATGGCGCCGTTTGAAGCACTTTATGGTAGAAAGTGCAGGTCTCCGATTTGTTGGAGTGAAGTGGGGGATAGACAGATTACGGGTCCAGAGATTATACAAGAAACTACCGAGAAGATCATCCAAATTCAACAACGGTTGAAAACCGCCCAAAGTCGACAAAAGAGCAACGCTGACATTAAAAGAAAAGATATAGAATTTGAAATTGGAGAGATGGTCATGCTTAAAGTTGCACCTTGGAAAGGCGTTGTTCGATTTGGTAAACGAGGGAAATTAAATCCAAGGTATATTGGACCATTCAAGATTATTGATCTTGTCGGACCAGTAGCTTACCGACTTGAGTTACCTCAACAACTCGCGGCTGTACATAACACTTTCCACATCTCGAATTTGAAGAAATGTTTTGCTAAATAAGATCTCACTATTCCGTTAGACGAAATCCAAATCAACGAAAAACTTCAATTCATCGAAGAACCCGTCGAAATAATGGATCGTGAGGTTAAAAGACTTAAGCAAAACAAGATACCAATTGTTAAGGTTCGATGGAATGCTCGTAGAGGACCCGAGTTCACCTGGGAGCATGAAGATCAGATAAAGAAGAAATACCCGCATCTATTTCCAGAAGATTCGTCAACACCTTCAACAGCTTAAAATTTCGGGACGAAATTTATTTAACGGGTAGGTACTGTAGTGACCTGAACTTTTCCATGTTTATATATATTAATTGAGATTGATATTTACATGATTAAATGTTTCCAACATGTTAAGCAATCAAACTTGTTAAGACTTGATTAATTGAAATATGTTTCATATAGACAATTGACCACCCAAGTTGACCAGTGATTCACGAACGTTAAAACTTGTAAAAACTATATGATGACATATATATGGATATATATATATATATATATAGTTAACATGATACTATTATAAGTAAACATATCATTAAGTATATTAACAATGAGTTATATACATAAAATTGTGTTTATTGAATTAAGAAACTCGAAACAATATATATAACGATTATCGTTATAACAACGTCTTACTAATTACATATGAATCATATTAAGATATTGTACACTATGTTTAATCATGATAAATGATAAGTAAACATGTCATTATGTATATTAACAATGAACTACATATGTAAAACAAGACTACTAACTTAAGAATTTCGAAACGAGACATATATGTAACGAGTATCGTTGTAACAACATTTAACTGTATATATATCATACTAAGATATATTAATATATCATAATATCATGATTATGTAATAATTTAACATCTCTTTAGATATAATAAACAATGTGTTAACAACATTTAACAAGATCGTTAACCTAAAGGTTTCAAAACAACATTTACATGTAACGACTAACGATGACTTAACGACTCAGTTAAAATGTATATACATGTAGTGTTTTAATATGTATTCATACACTTTTTAAAGACTTCAAGAAACTTATCAAAATACTTCTACTTAACAAAAATGCTTACAATTACATCCTCGTTCAGTTTCATCAACAATTCTACTCGTATGCACCATTATTCGTACTCGTACAATACACAGCTTCTAAATGTATGTACTATTGGTATATACACTCCAATGATCAGCTCTTAGCAGCCCATGTGAGTCACCTAACACATGTGGGAACCATCATTTGGCAACTAGCATGAAATATCTCATAAAATTACAAAAATATTAGTAATCATTCATGACTTATTTACATGAAAACAAAATTACATATCCTTTATATCTAATCCATATACCAATGACCAAAAACACCTACAAACACTTTCATTCTTCAATTTTCTTCATCTAATTGATCTCTCTCAAGTTCCATCTTCAAGTTCTAAGTGTTCTTCATAAATTCTACAAGTTCTAGTTTCATAAAATCAAGAATACTTCCAAGTTTACTAGCTCACTTCAAATCTTGTAAAGTGATCATCCAACTGATGTTATGCGAGGGGTATATGAAATAGTATTAATTTTACAATGAAAATACTATTAAATACGATACAATTTTACACAAGATATTTATTTATTTATAGATGGGATATACCTAAACCTTGCTACAACACTTATAGGCAGTGTACCTAATCATACAGTAGTGTAGTTTTTAGTAAGTCCGATTCGTTCCACAGGGATCTTTAAAAGAAGCTTAACGCTATATTTTTTAACTTATAATTGCAAAAATACAAAAATATAAATATGTAATATTATTATTATAAAAGGGGGTTTACCGTTTAATGACCGGTTTGTCGATTTTAAAACTTAAGCGTAAATATAAATGACAATAATTAAAGTGCGTAAAATAAATAACAATATAATAATTATGCTTATTTAAACTTCCGTAACCATGATGTTTGACGTTTTGATTATAATTTATTACCCTGGGTTAATTGTCCTTTGTCCTGGATGTATTTGAAACCTATATGGGTTTTGTCCATAATAGTCCATCGGTCATAATTATAAAATGCTCGGCAAATTTAACCTTATACCCGAAGTCAAATATTCCAACTAATTGGGGATTCGAACTGTAACAAGGTCTTAATACTTTGTTTAATAAATACACCAGGTTATCGACTGTGTGTAAACCAAGGTTTTAATACTTTGTTAACAATTACACCAATTACCCTTGAATGTAATCCACCCCTGTTTTAATGAGTCCATTGACTATTAATCCATCCCCTTGTGCGGTCAAATGAATAATAATTTGTATTTATAAATATCCCGCCCATCGTATCCGATTAATCGTGTGTGGTTATATATAGATACGTCAAATTGTAACCTTTATATTAAATTAACGAGGTATCCTTAATTTAATATAAAGCCCATTAATAGCCCGTAGTCTAATTTCCACAAGTGTCGTTCTTTTGTCCAAACCCCAATTATGGTCCAAAGCCCAATTACCCCATCTTAATATTTAGCCCAACATCACGATTACTTCGATTTAAATAAGAATAATAATAACTTAGTTACGAGACATTAATTTAAAAAGGAGAACATAACTTACATTGAGTATTTATCGCGTAGCTTTACACAGACAGAACTTTGACTTTAGAACCCGTAAAATAACTTTTACATAACCCAAACTAATCTAATATAAAACTACACTATACTATATAATATATATATATATATATATATATATATATATATATATATATATATATATATATATATATATATATATATATATATATATATATATCTATTACAGAGGGAGTATATATTTATTTGTGTTGTGTTTTTTTTCTGGCCAAACTCGTTTCTTATTTATAGATGTGGCCAGGATTTTGGCCCCATGCGATCGCATGGATATTTTCCTTCCAGGCCATGCGATCGCATGGCCAGCTGGATCCAGCCACATTTGATTTGTTTCCTTGCTTGTCGATGTTTTATTTAAATATATATAATATATAAATAATTTATATAATTATTTAAATATTATATTATATTCTTGTGCATAATTGACTGGTAATTTTTGGTCCGTTGCGTCGGGCGTTGATAGTTGGCTCAGGTCCCGGTTCTGGATTTTCGAACGTCCTTTCGTATAATTTAATATCTTGTACTTTGCATTCCGCAACTTGTACTTTTGTCATTTTTAGACGTTTCTCATCAATAAATTGAACCACTTGGATTGTATCTTGTACATTTTAGCTTTTTGGACATTTGCGTCTTCAAATCATCATTTTCGCCTTTTGTCTTCGCACTTATTTAATATAAATGATTACAACTTAAAATAGGACAATTACAACTAAATAATTTACATATTGGGAGGATATTGCTACTAAATATATGTTCATTTGGAGCACTATCAAATATCCCCACACTTGAACGTTGCTTGTCCTCAAGCAATACATAACTTGAAATAAAATCACACTTCACTCGAATCACTTTTTTATTCTCACACTTTATACATCAGTGATTTCGATACAGTGGTATAAAAATGATAGTAACGATGTGGTTTACAGTCCCACATGACTATGAAAATTTAGATCCTTTAAGGAAATTGGATCTTTATGAAAACATTTGATCTTTTGAAAATTCAATCTAGCTTTTACCATAGATAAGTTTTCTGGAATAACCCTTCACCGGTGTTGCAAAATGTTTTTGTGGGTTGTTGTGGGTTTCAGATTTAAAAATTTTAGCTCAAAACTTGCGGTTTTGTGTCACCCACTTGCTAACCTTGTATTAGGAAAGCAACACGTCCAGTATACTTGCTCCGTATATTACCTTTTGATAAACTACCATCCGGTTGTAAAGGAAATCATTGAACAAGCAACTGTTAAGGCAATGTCCCTTGACATGCTTTTAATTATGGTTTATAACGTGTCGGATGCAATTACTATCCTTTGTAGGAGCAATAGTAAAGCTCACCCTATAATTTTTCGGTCTGGCACAAGGTCCTGTCTTCGACCATGCTATGCAACCACCGTTCTTACGGTTGACACCCGATTTAGTTCCGGTGACCTAATGAATTCCAGGTGAATTCCTAGGATTTAACGTTCAATGGTAATGAACGCATTGAAAATAGGTTTTCAGAAAATAAATCGGTTTGTAATTTTGATCAAAATATTTTCTCGTTCAAGCTCGAGTTTAGATATCATTGAATTCCATGAGTTTGTAATTCTCAATCTTTAAAGTCAATTTCAAGGATTGAGTAATATCAGGCTTAAAAGCTGATTTTTAATCTTTAAGGAGATTATCCTTTTCTTGGAGGTCTGATTCATTAGTCTTATCAAGCTAATTTACAAGGCGCCCTCCCCATTTTACGAGACAGATCCTCTCATGGTTAGGATAAGTCTGACCACTTGGCGACCCTGTTTGATGCTGAGGTCCGTAGATTTCCTGCTGATTTTAGAGATGACTTTTCTAGATTTTTCGTCAATCTACAGCTGGTCTGGACGATAACTTCCTGACCTAAATCAAGAAGCGCGTGTCTTTTTCGGAAGACTTTACTTCCTTTTAATGATGGAATTGATTCATCGTGTAGATCCATCTTTTCTTTTATCTTTATTATAATATTGCAGGTAAAACAATCAATTTAGTCCAAAACAAAAGCACCTGCAATAACTTTACAGAAACATGTGATAGATAGTTTTTAATTGAATAACTTGGTACATTCTCCCCACACTTGGCTTTTTTTCATGCGTCTTTTTATTTCTAATAAATAAATTCAAGCGTTTTAGTTGTTTTTCAATTTATGTCCTTTTCTAGGTAACAATAATTTCGGCATTAACACCTAGTTTTATCGTTCATAAATATGTATAAACATGATTTTGAATTCATTTAGTTGAAAATTTTTAAAATTTTCACAATATTTAGAAAATAAGCCAAGTATAATCCCGAGAGAATTTATAACCCTTCCCCACACTTGAGATCATGCAATGCCCTCATTTGCATGAAATCAGACTATAATTATAAATTCATGAGGGTGATTAGTGTAGAAAAGTGATTAAAAATACCCAATTTGTAATTACAAAGCTCGTCGAATGATAGATGGTGCACCTCATCATCCATCCCTTCTTGTTTTATCACACATGTTTTTTTTATTCAAAAACGGCTGCTTTTCTGAGCTGTTTGTTAATATTTGAAAATGCATCTTTTACCCTTACTTATTATGCATGTTTATTAACGAGTTATGCACTAACCCGAACCCCTAATTTAACGTTAAGTGGGGTTAGACTTCCCCACACTTAGTTGACGATATGTGAAGTCGGTAGAATAAGTTCCACGAATTAGAATAGTGAGCCAGTTATTTACATCTCGGGTGGTATATATTATATTAATGGGTTTAAAGTTTAGAACCACCCGATTATCACTACTTATTTCTTTTTTAAGTGTAGCTTTTAGTAAATGGATACGTCTCTTTTCTGGTTCTTGATCAAATGGATCGATATATACCGACATACATATTTCTATCGGGTGGACAATTCCTAACATTTTCTTCCGTTTATTCTCAGGATCAAAGTTTTCACCTCTATTACCCAATTGGGTGAAATTCGAGGTGTCAATATCTATTACAGCTCGTAGTTCATCTTCGGTAGATGACTCATCTATTGAGAATATTGGGTTGGAAGGTTGTGGAATGGTGAATTTCGGGATCGAAGTAGATTCTTCTTCATTAATGATACTTATCGGTCCCACCACTTTGGTCTCGGGGGTAAAATTTTCAACGTTATCGTTTTCCCAAGAGTACGAATTTGTCACCCTTACTTCTTCTTCATTCATTGATTGATCGATGATTTCGTCGGTAGAGGCTAATGTGTCGATATGTTGTGAAATTGGTAAAGCTGAATAAAAAGTATCATCGGGATAGTTGGTGATTTCGGAGCTCTCGAATTCATCAAAATTCGATGATATGAGATTTTCTTGCACAATATTCCTCAGATCAACAGGTGTGTAATCTGATAGAGTTTCAGCTTGCTTATTTACAAACTCTCTCATTTGTTCATTTTGAGCATCAAGTTCTTCGAGTTTGATTTTCATATAATCTAAAGAATTTTCAGAGACATAATTTTCCTCGTCTTCTGGTTGTTGAGTTTGGATATACTCTTGGAAATAATCCCAATTAGAATTGTATTCCTCATAATCATTCCATTCAGGTTCCATGGGTGCATAATTTTCCATAGGAACGTAATAATAACATTCACATGTTGAGTGATAATCTCCACAGATTTCACAATCAGTTATTGTTTCGTCATTCGTGATCCAAGATTGACCGAACGAATTGTCATCAACACCCGTTTGAGAGTATTGATTAAATTGATTTCGGATGTCATAAAGAGTTTCCAAAATATTCTCGAGATTTTCCATAATGCGCTTATTACCAAATTTTAGCTACAATGTGGTGCATTTACTAATTATCCTATTTGTTATAAAACTAAAAATTATATAAGTTATCAAATTAATAGACTTTTCTGATTTTGCCCACGTTTCGAATAGCCAATAGATGCAGCAGGGAGCCAGAACCCTTTAAATCGAAAGCTCACAACTCAGCCACTAACAAATCCAACTATTACTACGAACCAAAAAATTTGGATGTCTATCAATTTAACCGCTTAAAATAATTTTTCGTTTTTGAAATTTTAGAGAAAAAATAGAAAATTCTATGTCCTAAAAACTAGATCGTCGAGAAATAAGAAAGAAAAAGATCGCGTCGGAAAACGTCTAAAAATAAAAGGTCGAAAAATAATAAAAAGAACGTAGCGCGTCGAAATTTAAAAAGGAACTAAAAACTAAGAATTAAAAGTTGCGTCTAAAAATATTAAAGCTTAAAAGGAATTCTATATCTAAAACGGCAATAACTAAAAACTTAAAACGGCGTCGCAAAATTCTAAAGCACTTAAGGGATTTTACGGCAAAGCCTAAAAATCTAAAAATAAAAATAACTATGGCAAAATACTAAGTTTAAAACTAAGTACGAGCGAAAAATACAAATATTAGGCTAAAACAAATAAAAAGATACAAAATATAAAAATATACTTAAAGTTGTAAAAAGCACAATTTTTATAAAAATATTATTTTTATATTATTTATATAAAAGTATTAATATAAATATGTAAATAATAATAACTAAAACTTAAAATACAAATTATATTAAAACTATATAATAATTAAACCCTAATAATAATAATAATTAAATATTTTAACCTAATTTCGTAATTAATGCTGGATCAGAGCTGTCAGGTTAACCCATACGATCGCATGGTTTTATAACACCCGGCTCATGCGATCGCATGGGCCTGAGTTACAGTTTTTTTTTATATTTTATATTGTTTTTAAAAATGATATATAAATATATTTATACAAATATATATTAAAAATATAGCGTTTTCGCCGAGTCCCCGGCAGCGGCGCCAAAAATACTTGGTGTTATGCAAGGGGTATATGAAATAGTATTAATTTTACAATGAAAATACTATTAAATACGATACAATTTTACACAAGATATTTATTTATTTATAGATGGGATATACCTAAACCTTGCTACAACACTTATAGGCAGTGTACCTAATCATACAGTAGTGTAGTTTTTAGTAAGTCCGGTTCGTTCCACAGGGATCTTTAAAACAAGCTTAACGCTATATTTTTTAACTTATAATTGCAAAAATACAAAAATATAAATATGTAATATTATTATTATAAAAGGGGGTTTACCGTTTAATGACCGGTTTGTCGATTTTAAAACTTAAGCGTAAATATAAATGACAATAATTAAAGTGCTTAAAATAAATAACAATATAATAATTATGCTTATTTAAACTTCCGTAACCATGATGTTTGACGTTTTGATTATAATTTATTACCCTGGGTTAATTGTCCTTTGTCCTGGATGTATTTGAAACCTATCTGGTTTTTGTCCATAATAGTCCATCGGTCATAATTATAAAATTCTCGGCAAATTTAACCTTATACCCGAAGTCAAATATTCCAACTAATTGGGGATTCGAACTGTAACAAGGTCTTAATACTTTGTTTAATGAATACACCAGGTTATCGACTGTGTGTAAACCGAGGTTTTAATACTTTGTTAACAATTACACCAATTACCCTTGAATGTAATACACCCCTGTTTTAATGAGTCCATTGACTATTAATCCATCCCCGTGTGCGGTCAAATGAACAATAATTTGTATTTATAAATATCCCGCCCATCGTATCCGATTAAGCGTATGTGGTTATATATAGATACGTCAAATTGTAACCTTTATATTAAATTAGCGAGGTATCCTTAATTTAATATAAAGCCCATTAATATCCCGTAGTCTAATTTCCACAAGTGTCGTTCTTTTGTCCAAACCCCAATTATGGTCCAAAGCCCAATTACCCCATCTTAATATTTAGCCCAACATCACGATTACTTCGATTTAAATAAGAATAATAATAACTTAGTTACGAGACATTAATTTAAAAAGGAGAACATAACTTACATTGAGTATTTATCGCGTAGCTTTACACAGACAGAACTTCGACTTTAGAACCCGTAAAATAACTTTTACATAACCCAAACTAATCTAATATAAAACTACACTATACTATATAATATATATATATATATATATATATATATATATATATATATATATATATTATATATCTATTACAGAGGGAGTATATATTTATTTGTGTTGTGTTTTTTTTTTGGCCAAACTCGTTGCTTATTTATAGATGTGGCCAGGATTTTGGCCCCATGCGATCGCATGGATATTTTCCTTCCAGGCCATGCGATCGCATGGCCAGCTGGATCCAGCCACATTTGATTTGTTTCCTTGCTTGTCGACGTTTTATTTAAATATATATAATATATAAATAATTTATATAATTATTTAAATATTATATTATATTCTTGTGCATAGTTGACTGGTAATTTTTGGTCCGTTGCGTCGGGCGTTGATAGTTGGCTCAGGTCCCGATTCTGGATTTTCGAACGTCCTTTCGTATAATTTAATATCTTGTACTTTACGTTCCGCAACTTGTACTTTTGTCATTTTTAGACGTTTCTCATCAATAAATTGAACCACTTAGATTGTATCTTGTACATTTGAACTTTTTGGACATTTGCGTCTTCAAATCGTCGTTTTCGCCTTTTGTCTTCCCACTTATTTAATATAAACGATTACAACTTAATATAGGACAATTACAACTAAATAATTTACATATTGGGAGGATATTGCTACTAAATATATGTTCATTTGGAGCACTATCACCAACCTCAAGAAATCCTTGTTGTTTACAGTAATATATCATTCTAAATCAAGGTAATACTTGTGAAGACCCGTCCTAATCCATCCGGACGAAGTCCATATCGATTATAAACAATTCACAACAGTTGATTACATCGCGAGGTACTTGACCTCTATATGATACATTTTACAAACATTGCATTCGTTTTTGAAAAGATAAACTTTCATTACATCGAAAGTTGACAGCAGGTATACTATTTCATAATATATGTAACTATAATTGACTTTAAATAATCTTGATGAACTCAACGACTCGAATGCAACGTCTTTTGAAATATGTCATGAATGACTCCAAGTAATGTCTCTAATATGAGCAAATGCACAGCGGAAGATTTCTTTCGTACCCGAGAATAAACATGCTTTAAAGTGTCAACCAAAAGGTTGGTGAGTTCATTCATTTAACATAAATAATCATTTCATAATTTTAATAGACCACAAGATTTCATATTTCCATTTCTCATAAACACACGTCCCATGCATAGAGACAAAAATATCATTCATATGGATTGAACACCTGGTAACCGACTTTCACAATATGTATATAAGAATATCCCCATCATTCCGGGATCCTCCTTCGAACATGATATAAATTTCGAAGTACTAAAGCATCCGGTACTTTGGATGGGGCTTGTTGGGCCCGATAGATCTATCTTTAGAGTTGGCGTCAATTAGGGTGTCTGTTCCCTAATTCTTAGATTACCAGAATTAATAAAAAGGGGCATATTCGATTTCGATAATTCAACCATAGAATGTAGTTTCACGTACTTGTGTCTATTTCGTAAAACAGTTATAAAAACAGCGCATGTATTCTCAGTCCCAAAAATATATATTGCATAAGCATTTAAAAAGGGATTAATGAAACTCACACATATGAATATTGTAAAACAGTTAATAAAGCATTTGCATGTATTCTCAGCCCAAAAACGTAAAGAGTAAAAGGGGAGTAAATGAAACTCACCTAATGTATTTTGTAGTAAAAATACATATGACGACATTGAACAAGTTTAGGGTTGGCCTCGGATTCACGAACCTATATCATGTGTATATATTAACACATAATGAACATATAATGGTAATCAAACCAGTTTATTTATGTGTTACTTACTTAGATTAATAATGTATTTATTATTTCATATGTTACATATGTATATGTTATTTTAAAACAAAATTAATAATTTATTTTAAATTGTAACTTAATCATTTTCATAATAATAATTGAAATCATAATGATAATAATTATGTTACTAATGATAATAAAAGTACTAATGATAATATTAATAATAATGTAAATGATAATACTAATAATAATAATAATAATAATAATAATAATAATAATAATAATAATAATAATAATAATAATAATAATAATAATAATAACAATAATAACAACAACAACATTAATAATAATGATAAAAATATAATGTTTATAATAACCTTAGTTAAATCATAATTATATTCATACATATGATTATAACAACTATAAATTCATTCCTTATTATTATTATTAAGCTCATAAACGAGATCGTAATCATAGTAATATTATTTTTATAAACTTCTTTATGTCCAAGCATAACTATATACTTACTATTTTTACTCTTTAGCTACAATCAGGTTTATTAGTATTATGGTATCTCTAATTATACTTTAATGAAAAGCACCATAGATTTATATCATTTTATTATCATCCTTATTTTTTTTATAGTAATAATAATACTAATTGTATTAACAATACCAATAATTATTTTCTTCATATTAGAAATAATCTAATAACAATAATAACTAATAATAACAATAATCATAATAATAAAAATAATCATAATAATAATAAGAGATTATACCCATTAAAAGCTTCACTAAAAAGAATTTGTCCTCGACCAGACTCGAACTCAAGACCTCCCACTCAACCACAATCACACTTAACCATCCATCTGCCTCAGTTTTTCTGGTATTATTATCATTCCAATTTATTTTATATCAATACCCGAATTCATCTTCTTTATCAGAACATCATCATCTTTATTCATCAATAATTATCATTAATATCAATACGTCTTCCAACTCTTTATCAAATAAATATTACGATTAAGTGTTTGCCCAATTCACATATACTAAACCCACTGAATAGCGAATCCAAAAGAGAGAAAACCTTCAGCCCGTTTACTGCTTTTAAAAAAAAATTGTCGGTGCTTTATTTTGTTAATAGGAATAGACACAAGCAAGTTGCAGCAACCTAAACCGACTACTATAGCAATAGTAGTCTGTAGCAGTAAACAGAAGTACACGTAGCAGCAGATTCCATGGTTTTCGATTGTGTGGTCTGATTGCAACAGAATCAGAAAACGAGCAACGAGTAGCAGTGGTTTATGTGGGGTTTCTTGGCTTCGTTTAAACAGCAGGAACAGGAACGTGTAAGAAAAAAAAATATAGATGATAGTGATGATGAACAGTAGCAGCTTCTCATCATTATCATCAAGCTTCATCGACTAGCTTTCTAGTTTAAAATTATCATCATCATATCACATATGATCATTATCATCCTTCTATCGTCTTCATCTCCTCATACATCATTAATCAATCATCATACCCACGAATCATCACTTTCCCTTTTCATCGTCTTCTTCATTCTTCTAATCATAAAATCTATCATACTAGTCTTAATGATCATTATCATCATCACATCGTTATTGCAACGGTGATTAGCAACACACGAAACAGCAGCAGGAGTTTAGAACAAAATAGAAATAATTTAGTTTAAGGTACTACAACAGTAGTTGTAGCAGGTCGAGTGAAACAGAAAAGGAATTAGCAGCAGCAGTAACAATTTGATTAAAACAGAAATGGTTAGTGGTGGCGTTTGATGGCTGCAAACGTAGCAGTTTATAACCATGGTGATGGAGTTTTTGAAGAAAATTAGGAGAGAGAGAGAGATGGGAAAGTGGTGGTTGCAGTGGTTGGGACCAAAGAGGAAAATGCAGCAGCTAAGCAGTTATATGGTGGTTGTCGTGGTGGTTTAAGATGGTGGAAGTGGTGGTTGTATATATGGTGGTGACGGGTGTAGGTGAGGTGATGAAAGATGGTGGAGATGGTGATCATAGGGTGGTGGTAGCCGGCGGTTTAACGGAGATGGTGGTGGTTCGAAGGTGGTATGGTTCTCGGTGATGGTCACGAGTGAGAGATGTTCATATGTATAAGTATCATACATATACATATATATATTTATATATAATAGATATAGCTATATATATATTTTTATATATATACTTAATAATTAATAAAATATGTTAATAATATCTCAATTATCAATCACTGATTGGAATGAAATGCATAGTGAAGCAGCCGAACTCTTGTCTTATTATCATATCACGGAGTATCATATCGTGTCCATTGCTAAACAGTTAATGTATAAAAGTGTTTCTAAAAATTCTCAAATTTTTAGATTAAACATATTTAATTATTTCGCTCATTACCTATTTGAAACCTGATCAGAAAGGTTCAATAATTATTTATTTTATGTTCTAATTTATATGTACGGAGTGCTAATATTTAATCTTAAAAGGGTAAAATATTTTTGACAAATCTAAAATCTTCGTAATTAATTTACAGTTCAACTTTTATTTCAATCCTTCATGGACATGTACAATATCTATATTAAAGCTAACAATACATCAACCGAGTGTTACTGACGTTTACAATTAAGCTCGAGATCATTCATTTTCCATTTACTCTCTCACTATTTATAATCAGTTTTAAATAACAAGTTTTATCGCATACATATATGTTATATATATATATATATATTTTTAAGAAAATAGATTTAATATTATTTTATATTTACAAATAGTATTTATATACATAATTATATACATACATTTATATATGCACATTTGTAATAACAGTTTTCATTGTATCACATACTATTTTACATATTTAATTCCAACAATTAACTCATATATTATTTCAATTAATATTTCAAATTATTATATATATATATATATATATATATATATATATATATATATATATATATATATATATATATATAAATAATTAAATATACATGTATCTATTTAATTAGTTGTCCGTGAATCGTCGAGAACAGTCGAAGGTCAATTGAATATATGAAAACCGTTTAAATTTTGAGACTCAACCTAACAGACTTTGCTTATCGTGTCGGAAATATATAAAGATTAAGTTTAAATTTGGTCGGAAATTCCCGGGTCATTACAGTACCTACCCGTTAAAGAAATTTCGTCCCAAAATTTGAGTGAGGTGGTCATGACTAACAATAAAAATGTTTTCATGACAAATATGAGTTGATAAATTGAGTTTTATCATTATTGACTAATATAGATAAAACGATTCGATTATACGAAGCGTACGAGGGAAGCTATCACAAAAGAGTGAAATGAATGAATGAAGTCTTGTTTTAACTTTTGACGTTGTCTTGGTTGAATTTAAAGAAAAATCTTCGAAATCAAAAGATTTGATTTTTCGGAGAATAAGGAAATTACGATCTCTATAATTAATGTGAAAATCTGCCTTGATTTCTTTGTCTGGTATTTTCACTATAAATGAACTTCTCCCGTTCCATTACTTTCACCATTCCTATACCTTCTTCCTCTATTCCTATTTCTAAAATATTGTGGAAATGCTCCATGATATTGCTCATTAACATCATATATATCTATCGCAATATCACTTAAAACGCTCTAGAATCGAAGATAATGAAGGTGATCTACAAGTGATAAGCCAAGATGCGCGAATTTGTATCGGAAGAATGATTTGCAAAGAATTTTGATGATTTATGACATTGGTCGATCCCGATACGAGTTAGGGTCAAGGTAGCACTCTAAAATGATAAAACAAGGCTTCCGATATGTTAGGCTTCGTCCAAATGAGCTAATATTAAAAAGAAAACGAAACAGTGCCCTTTAGCTAAGCAGGACGCCGTCCAGGGAATGGGGACACCGTCCTGCCCTTTGATGTGGGACGCCGTCTTGGACAGTCGGGACGCCGTCTAGGTCTGTTTATCGGGACGCCGTCCTGCCTTTTGGGACGACGTCCCGTAGTAGGTGTACCCGACTTTTCTGCTTTTTACCTAATTTCTCCACTTCAAAACTTCATTTTTGGGACTGTTTCATAAGAGTTACGCACCAGAGAGTTTTAGAGGCGATTTTCAGGAGCTATTTGGAGAATTCCAACCTCTTTGAAGAGGCTCAACATCAAGGCATCATCCATCAACATCTTCTTCATCCAAGAACTCTTGTTCTTGTAGGTTATTTACTTGTTCTCAGCAATGATTTCTGTTAATAATTTGATTGTATTGTTGTCTGTTACCATGATTGTTGGCTAGTTTCTATAATGTTTGTCTAGATTAATAACCAAGGTATTGGATGTAATCTTATTGATTGAATGTATTATGCGTGATAGATTGAAGCTTGAATTGAGAACCATGCTTATTGTTGTTAAAACCATTTGTATCTAGTTAATTGATATGTTGTTGATAAAGAGAACTCTTGTTGATGTATCATATTGATTTACAATCAACTTGTCTTAGATTGATTGTATGCTAAACCGGACCAAGGGGGTAAACTAGATTAAAACGGTTAAACAAAATAGGAATGAATTGTGTAGAGCGAACGCAAAGGCAATTGTTATTCAAGTCTTTAATCTTGTTGATCAACTAGTCACAAACGAAAAGGTCTAAGTAATAGGGAACCCTCGCTTAGTAATTCTAGTTTGAGTACTTGCTAAAGAGAACTCTTGGCGAGTCGATTTAGGTGATTAGCATACTTATAATTATTTGATTACAAATACAAGAACTATAGTGAAAAGGGAACCCTTGATCTTGTTATTGTATTTGCGTGTTTATCCGAGAGAACTCTTAGTGAACCTATTAGATAACTACACACATAATTATTCAATCAGGGCTTAATATCTAATTTACATCCAATACCGAGGGTAAAATATCTAGATAAACATTTCATCTCGTTGATTTAATTCAAAACTATCTTACTTGCTTTATTTGCACTTATTATCATTTCATAAACTTAAAAGACAAAAATATTGTTTTTACATTTAACCTTCTTTGATTTGGCTAAATCGTTAAAACAGCCACAAAACATAAAACTTGTACTTTTACTTTAATTCACTTAGTTAATCATAATATAGTTTCTAATTCTAGTTTGACTGATATAACTGTCCTTGGAACGATACACGGAACTAAACCAGTTTCTATACTACTACACGATCGGGTACACTGCCCGTTAGTGTGTAGCAATCTCTAAAACCGGTATTTTCCATACGATAATTCATATACCACTTTTCGCACATCAAGTTTTTGGCGCCGCTGCCGGGGACAGTTTTGTGTCAAAATAGAATTATTAACTGATTTGTGATTAAGTAGTTTCTTAATTGTTTTAAATTTTTAATAATCTTTGATCTTTAAACTTATAGAATCGGTATGTTTAATAATTTTTGTTAGTTGTGTGATTGACAGTTTATAGGTCGCATATGCCACATACCCGAAGTTCAGAATCTCCATTACTTACACCGTTTACAGAACCTGATAGAAAGCTTGGTAGGATTTCAAAAGAAGTACTTGAAATTTTTGAATCTTCATCAAAGCAAGAAACCTTTGATTCAGAATCAAGTACGACCAAGCCTCGATATTCAGACTTTGGTAAACCCGTTCAACCCCCAAATTTTGAAATGGAAGGAGAAAGACCGTTGGTACCACGACAATCAATGGCAGCAAAGATGAAAGCAACCCGGACCGGACAAGGTAGTGCTATTACTCCACCCACTGGTGAGGTAACTTTTGAAATAAAAGGACCTATTCTTCAAATGATTAATAACAGGTGTCAATTTGGTGGTGGTCCGAATGAAGATGCAAACGAACATATTCGTCTCTTTCAAGAGATATGTCTTCTATTTAAACTTAAACCAGAAACTGACCAGGCCATATTATTAAGACTTTTCCCTTGGACACTCCAAGGGGAAGCATGAAGTTGGTTAGATTCATTGGCCGAGGCTACGATAGAAACGTGGGATGGTATGTTGGAAAAATTTCTTAAGAAATATTTTCCAGCATCCAAGTCCGCGAGACTCCAACACGAAATTACCCAATTCTGTCAAAAGTCGATGGAAACCCTGTACGAAGCATGGAATCGGTTTTCCAAAATGCTAAGAGGTTGTCCAAACCATGGTTTGGATACCTTTCAAAAGGTCCAAATCTTTTACAAAGGTTGTGATGTAGCAACCCGAATTTCAATTGACCAAGCGGCCGGTGGTTCTCTTATGGACAAAACCGAGCAAGAGGCTTATGAGATAATCGAGAAACTAGCCGATTATTCTCATGAGTGGCATCAAGAACGCCCAATTACTCGAAATGCTCAAGTCCAAAGCGCCGGTGCTTATGATGACTTAAGCTCCCTAGGTGTAAAAATAGATGGTGTTGTCCGAAACATGGACAAAATCACCAAGGAAATCCATAGTATGAAAGTAGGTTGTGAATTCTGTGGAGGTCTCCACTTAGGAAAAGATTGTGATGCCGGGTTAACCATGGCTCAAAAAGAAGAATTGGCTTTCATAAGCCAAAGAAATAATAACCAGTTTCAGGGAAGAGCCCAATTTAACCGGAACTTTAACAACCCCTACAACCCTCAAGGTCAAACTTCCAATTTTCAACAAGGGTCAGGTAGTGGGTTCCAACAACAAACTCCGGGTTTTTACCAAAAACCCCAACAGGAAGAGAAAAAGTCAAATTTAGAGAGTATGTTGGAAAAGTTAATTACATCACAAACTCAGCTTGTCACAAATATAAACCAAACCAACGAGAAAAACGAACATCAATTTAGAAACCAACAAGCATCAATTCAAAATTTAGAAAAACAAATGAGTGGTTTAGCCAATTTACTGAGCGAGAGGAAACCAGGTAGTTTACCGGGCGATACCAGTAAAAACCCACGAAACGAGCACGCAAATGTTATCACCACACGGAGTGGTCTAGCATACGATGCTCCAAAAATGCCCGAAAATTCTGATTTCAGGGTTCCATTGAACCAAAATGATAAACCGGTTAAGGAGCCGGAAAAAGTGGTTGAAAAGGAAGAACGGGAAAAACCCGTAGTGAAACCATATCAACCACCGCTCCCATACCCAAGAAAACAACAACAAGAGAGGCTAGAGGCAGAAAGGTCGAAATTCCTAGATATGTTTAAACAAATTAACATAAACATGCCTTTCATTGATGTAATCTCAGGTATGCCCAAGTATGCTAAGTTTTTAAAAGACTTACTTACTAATCGGAAGAAAATGGAGGAACTTTCATCCGTCACCATGAATGCAAATTGTTCAGCAATTTTGATGAACAAAATACCGAAAAAGTTAGCTGATCCTGGAAGTTTTACCATACCATGTCTCCTGGGAGATTTGGAATGCATTAAAGCATTAGCGGATTTAGGGGCTAGCATAAATTTAATGCCTTATTCATTATATATTAAGTTAAACCCCGGGGAACTGAAACCAACTCGAATGGCAATCCAACTAGCAGACCGCTCTGTTAAATTCCCTCGTGGAATTTTAGAGAATATGTTAGTAAAAGTAGGTACCCTAGTATTTCCGGCTGATTTTGTAATTTTAGACATGGAGGAGGACACACGTGTGCCTCTTATATTAGGTCGACCTTTCCTCAATACCGCTAGAGCTATGATAGATGTTCATGGGCAGAAATTGACCCTTAGTATTGAGGATATGAAGGTTACCTTTTCTGTTGACCATGCCTTGCAATACCCCGAGTCTACTGATGATCAATGTTATTATTTGCAAACCGTAAACACGTATTCGGAGTTATTGCAGGAATTTCCAGAATTGAAAGGTACAGGAGAATGCATTTTTGCGGAAGGTGATGATGAAACAATGGTGGAAGAAGTGGAGATGTTGACCACTTTGATGGCTAACGGGTATGAGCCAAATGATGAAGAGTACAGAAAGTTGGATTTAGGGAATGAATACCGATGTAAAACATCGATTGAAGAACCTCCCGTTTTGGAACTAAAGCCACTTCCAAGTCATTTGGAATATGCTTACCTACAAGAAGGTTCTACTCTCCCGGTGATCATTTCATCCGAACTCTCTGTAAGTGAGAAACCTAAGCTTGTTTCCATGTTAAAAGCCCATAAAATGGCTCTAGCATGGAAAATTCATGACATCAAGGGTATAAGTCCCTCTTATTGTACACATAAGATATTAATGGAAGATAACTATAAGCCGTGTGTACAAAGACAAAGGCGACTCAACCCCAATATGCAAGAAGTTGTTAAGAAGGAGATTGTAAAACTCCTAGATGCGGGTCTTATTTATCCAATTTCGGATAGTCCTTGGGTGAGTCCGGTCCAATGCGTGCCCAAAAAGGGTGGCATGACCGTTGTCACAAATGAAAACGACCAATTAATTTCTACCAGGACTATCACGGGTTGGAGGGTATGCATTGACTACAGAAAATTAAATGATGCTACCCGAAAAGACCATTTTCCCCTTCCTTACATTGATCAAATGTTGGAAAGATTAGCGGGAAAGAATTTTTATTGTTTTCTTGACGGTTTCTCGGGATATTTCCAAATCCCTATAGCACCCTAGGACCAAGAGAAAACGACCTTTACATGTCCTTATGGTACTTTCTCCTATCGGTGTATGCCTTTTGGCTTATGCAATGCTCCTGCTACCTTCCAAAGATGTATGGTGGCTATTTTTCATGACATGATTGAAGATTTTATGGAAGTATTCATGGATGACTTCTCAGTCTTCGGTGATTCTTTTGACTCATGTCTTAAAAATCTTGAGCGTATGTTGATTAGGTGTGAAGAATCAAATCTTGTACTAAACTGGGAAAAATGCCATTTTATGGTAAAAAAGGGAATTGTATTGGGTCATAAAATTTCTTGTGCAGGTCTTGAGGTGGATCGGGCTAAAGTGGAAGTAATATCCAAATTACCACCACCAACGAATGTGAAAGGTGTTAGAAGTTTTCTGGGGCACGCCGGTTTTTACCGGCGGTTCATTAAAGATTTTTCCAAAATTGCAACTCCCATGAACAAACTTCTTGAGAAGGACGCTCCATTTGTCTTTACGGACGAGTGTCTTACCGCCTTTAATCTTCTTAAAGCAAAGCTCACGCAGTCACCGATTCTCATATCGCCGAATTGGTCAATACCATTCGAACTTATGTGTGACGCCAGTGACTTTGCTATTGGTGCCGTCTTGGGGCAAAGAATAGAAAAACATTTCAAGCCCATTTACTATGCTAGTAAGACACTGCAAGGAGCCCAACTTAATTACACTACCACCGAGAAGGAACTCCTTGCAATCGTCTTTTCGTTTGACAAATTCCGATCCTATTTGGTGCTAGCAAAGACGGTTGTCTACACAGACCACTCGGCATTAAAGTACTTGCTTTCTAAGCAAGATGCTAAACCCCGTTTAATACGTTGGGTCTTGCTTTTGCAAGAATTCGACATCGATAAAAAAGATAAAAAGGGTGCCGAAAACCTAGCTGCCGATCATCTTTCTCGACTTGAGAACCCGAATCTTGGGGTTCTACTTGAGACCGTTATCCAAGATAATTTTCCTGATGAAAATCTCATGAGAGTTGAGAAAATTAATGATCCATGGTTTGTAGACATTGCCAACTATCTTGCGGGTGGATTCCTAGAAACCGGTATGTCACACCAGAAAAGAAAGAAATTCTTTAGTGACTTAAAATACTATTTTTGGGAACACCCATATCTCTTTAAACAGTGTCCCGATGGGATAATCCGTCGGTGTGTTTCGGGGAAGGAATGCACCGAAATTCTGCTTGACTGTCACCTTGGTCCAACAGGTGGGCACTTTGGTCCCCAAATCACGGGGAAGAAAGTTTATGAGGCCGGTTTCTATTGGCCTACAATATTCAAAGATGCCTACGCTGTTTGTAAGGCTTGTGACGCGTGCCAACGGGCCGGTCAAATAACTAAACGGGATGAAATGCCTCAACAAAGCATCCAAGTATGCGAGGTGTTCGATGTTTGGGGAATTGACTTTATGGGCCCCTTTCCAAAATCTCATTCTTACCTCTACATACTTGTCACCATAGATTATGTTTCTAAATGGGCGGAGGCAAAACCTCTACCAACAAATGATGGCCGAGTAGTGGTAAACTTTTTGATGGAACTTTTCTCTAGGTTCGGCACACCAAAAGCTCTTATAAGTGACCGGGGCACCCACTTTTGCAATAAGCAATTGGAAAAGGTGTTGAAAAGATATGGAGTAATCCATAAAATTTCGACATCTTATCATCCCCAAACGAGTGGGCAAGTAGAAAACACCAACCGGTCATTAAAACGCATACTTGAAAAGACCGTTGGTGCCAATCCCAAAGAGTGGTCAACCAAGTTAAACGATGCATTGTGGGCTTTTCGCACGGCCTACAAAACACCGATTGGAACAACTCCTTTCCGTATGGTATACGGAAAAGCATGCCATCTCCCGTTGGAGATTGAACATAAAGCACATTGGGCGCTAAGGGCATGCAATTTGGATTACCAAGAAGCGGGTCGGTTACGTTTGACCCAACTAAATGAATTAGACGAGTTGAGGCTTGAAGCCTATGACAACTCTCTAATTTACAAGAAAAAAACCAAACAATGGCACGACAAAAGATTGAAACGTCCAAAGGAATTCATGGAAGGCGATCGTGTCCTTGTTTATAATTCCCGTTTCAAGTTATCACCCGGAAAGCTTAAGTCCCGATGGACGGGACCGTTTGTTGTTAGAAAGGTGTACCCTTATGGTACAGTCGAAATGGAGAACGGGAAAGGTGATATTTTTAAAGTGAATGGCCACCGGGTCAAACACTACGTTGATGGTCCCCTGGAAATTGAGGATGAGGTTAGCCTCAACTTCAAGAAAAACGCCTAAATCAAAACGGGGACGAGTTTGGTGAACGACTCGTAAAAAAAAATGGTTCACATTTGTAATTAGGTTTGTATTGTTTGTGCTATAAATTTTTGTTTGGTACAAAATGATTAACGTATGACCTCTAAACGCGAACGACTCGAAATATCAGATCAGTGGGTTTTAGTGTTGTGGGACGCCGTCCCAAATAGGCTAGACGACGTCCCGAATTGCATATCAAGACGCCGTCCCACTGGTCAAGACGTCGTCCCGGTTTAAAAGTCTAGACGCCGTCTAGGTTCACAAGACGCCGTCCCGAACCCCGAGTCAGAAAAATAATACGCGTTTTATAGACCTACCCACTCATTTTTCATCCACAAAATACACTCTTCTCTATTTTTCTCTGCCCTAACCCGAACCACACTCCAAATACCCTAATTTCTACCTTAATTTCGCGATTTCTTCTTCAAATTCAAGCTTTAAATCATGAACTTTTTGGTATGGATACTCCATTTTTACACTTTTCTTTATCAATTACTTGAATTGTATGTCTATATCTATAAATTGGTGAAGGATAAGTGTGGGGTGTTTGATTTGCATGATTATTGTTAAGATTAACATACCTTAGATGTTTAAATTGCCCTTGTGTGTTTATTTTGCAAAGATTAATTGTTCTTAGGGGTTTATTCATGATACTAGGGTTTGAAGATTTTAAATCCGAATTTAGGGTACTTAATTTGTGATGATGAGTTATTGTATGATGTTTATGATTCTTGTGAAGTATTTGATTGTGTTGGTGATGTTGATGTCAATTTGGCCGGGTCATTTTTTTTGAATATTAGTAAATTTCTAAGCATATGATGAATTATAATGAATTTATGAAATGTGTATGCTTGTTTTTATTTGTAAGGTCATGTTGAATCAAATAAGGGAATGGAATGCCATAATGTATGTGTTAAGATGGTCATTTGAGATAAAAAAAAATAAAAATTTGTGAAAATTGCACTATGATTTGTGATGAATATGATTAGTATGCAAGGTTAAATGCTATGACCTATGACACAACATACTTGAATCCTTTAGGTCCTAAGTTTGTGCTACTTTGTTAAGTTGTGATTTTCGTTTTTGAAAGTGTGTTAATGAATTCAAGTTGACTTTGGTTGACTCTGGTATAAACTTGTGAACATGCACTTTTGGTGTAAATGAATCATAATGCTTTTGAACTAGGAATTAAATGATGAAGTTCTCCTGCTACTCGGTTATGTTTTTAGCTAACATTAACACAACGGTTTCTATGTTCTTTTGGTTTGGTGTATAATGTTTTGCAGGGACAATCAAGCAGAGGAGGACCGGCAAAAAGAGGAAGGACAGTAGGTTTGGCTCCTCCACGACAACCACCACCACCACAACAACAACATCATTCATCATCGTCTTCCGGAGAAGAAGCGGAGGAGGATCTAAACGATCCTCGAGTTTGGTTAACATAGGTACAGAATGACGAAGACTACACCGAAACTTTTGAGAGAATAAATCGTAGGCCGATTAATGCCACTTGGTATTTTTTCTGGGGGCCATTGGAGGAGGCGGGCATGCGCCGACATGTTACTAATTTACTCGCCATTCTTTACGGTAGAGTAGTAGCCCACGCTTGGGAACATGTTTTTAGCATCAATGAACCAATCTACCCGGTGCTTCTTAAAGAATTCTACTCTACTATGCGGTTTAGCAATGTAAGTGATTATTTGTCAACTGAGTTTCTACGGTTTCGTCTAGGAGGCCAAGACAGGGGTTTGAGCAGTTTTCAGCTTTGTCGAATTCTGGGTATTTTTGAGGAACTCACCGACACACAGTTAGGTGAATACTTGCGGGCTTCTGATTACGTTGGCCGGCATGTTTTTGATGACACCTCTTATTGGCGCAGAATTTGTAAGCCAAATATTGCGCCTGCACATTTTAGATCAAGCAAGCACAGGTACAACGAAATCGCAGCCCGGGATGATAGGCTGCTTCATCGACTCATCGCATGCACGTTTAATGCGAGGATTGAGGGTAATGAGAAGGTGAAAACATTAGATTTGTGGATTATGGATCAAATCAAGCGGGGGGCCTATACCGACATTCCTGGGTTAATCGGTAACTATTTTCTTTCCATTGCTACAGAGACACGGCTACGGAAGCCACTTCTGGGAGGCCACTACATCACCCGAATTGCCCGACATTTTAACATTGATTTCAGTAGATTACAGGAGTACACGAGCGTAATGAAACCATTAAAAAAGGTTTTTTATATTAATGCTGAAATCATTATGAAAGATAGAAATGGGCATTTGGTGCCTTTTGTGGCAGTTGGTGCAGGTGGCGCAAGTGGCAGTGGTGTTCAGCAAGAGCAACGGCAGGAAGAGGAGGCAGAAATGGAGGCACAGACTAATGTGGGTGAACAGGTTCCGTGGCATCCGTCCCAATCAAGTTGGGACAGTTTGGTTGGTAGTGTTAATAACATGAGGTTGAGCCCGAACGAACAAAGGATGCACAACGATCGAATGTGGGATAGTTAGCAGCGAATGGAGCAACGACAGATTGCTCAAGTGCACGATCAGGGATGGATGAGTTATGGTATTGATTGGAATAACCATAACTCAGAGTTGTTTTATTCCAACCCCGAGCAGTACTATGGGACGACACGTCTGACACCCCAATATTACACGGATCCTCAAAACCCACCTCCGCCTCACCCGATTTATGATAATACCGCTGCGTTGCAGGATGCTCGGAACAGATTTGAGCAGCAATATCCACAGGGACGCCCGTACAGAGATGGTTCGGGTAATTATTTTTGGCCGTTTGATAACTAGGCCTGCGTGCCTATTGGATCATTTTGTACCTTGTTTTTAGACTATTTTATTTGTGTGATGTATTTTGATACAATTTCGGTTTGTAATAATATACTAATGGTGTGGTTTGATAAACGGATGTGGTTGTAAAAACACCGTTATTTTTATTATGCTTTGTGTGGTTTGTTTATTTTGTGCAGCATGATTGAACTTCAAAGACTGGCATTAAGTTCAGCGACATTTGATATTATGATGTGTGTATGATGATAATCGCGGACTAGACGATGCTCTTATGCTGGCAGTAAGTTCAGCGGCATCCGTCTACATATTCCACGATTTACAGGTTAAAAATTGAAAATTTCTACAATCACCCTATCACTTTGCCCTCTAAATTTAATCCTTTTTGTGATTTCATGCAATGAGGGCCTTGCATGATCTCAAGTGTGGGGTGGGGAATAGAAATTTATCGGGAACTCGTAATTTATCGGGAACTCGTTTCACAAAAATTAAGGCGTTTATTATAAAATTTTAAAATTTTCATGTAAGCCTTAAAAACGATTAAAAGCCCAAAAACCACGTTATACACATTATGGTCTTAAAATCTAGAAAATAAAATGTTGGTTTACATTTTAAATTATTAATAGTCTTTGAAGTTGCTCCATCATTCAATTATTTGAATGAAAATCCTACTAGTTTAGTAAGCTAACTTGTAGGTCACTTGTACCAAAACGAGTGTAAACCGTGAGAGAGCGGTGATTGTATAGCGTGGTCGGAAACCGGATCTCGCGCCAGATCAAAAACCCTAAGGGCAATCCTCATTGTTTCTCCTAACAAGGACAATGTTGCGTCCGACCACTTATTATGACCATACAGGATGTATCTGTTCCATCCTCAAGGAAGTAAAGTCTTCCGAATGACACACTTACTAATTCAATTCAGAAGATGTAGTCCAGACCAGTTGTAGGGTGACAAAAACTCTTGAAAAGTCATTACTAACATCGACTGGAAATCTACCAGGCCTCAACGTCAAACAGGGAAACTGGTAGTCAAGGTTTGTCTCAATGAGGGGGATTAACTAGTAAAACGGGGGGGCACCATGTATACACAAAATGTTAGTGATTTATCAGATCCCCGGAAGGATAACCTCCAGAAAGGTAATATATCAGCTTTTAAGCCTGATAAACTTCAATCTTTATGATTGACTTAACGGATTAGATGATTACCTCATGATTATCGATGATATCCGGACGTAATGTGTATCCTCCTAAGCACATTATTTTCTACCGACATCTCGCGATGTTAGGTACCGTGGGAGGGATTGGCTTGACCAATAGCAGGAAACCCGCACTCATTTTTCAAAATTTAAAAATCCGACAAAATCGGAAAATGTGTCTAGTATTAAAAACTAGCATGATATTTTCAAAACCATAAAACGTTTTCATCAAGGTCCTGATTTCCCTAGGATCAAATTTTTCGGATACTTGGCTCAAATCTCCCAAAAATGTGTGTGTGTGTTTCCATTGTGAATATAGCGTGCGTGTGATTTCAATAAAAGTGTGCTATACTTAAAGCGTGTGTTTCCATAGTGTATATAGCGTGAGTGTGTTACTTAAAGCGTGTGTTTCATATAGTGTGAGTTGTGTTTCATTTCAACATGTGTGTTTCGTGTGCTTCGAGTGATTCATGTAATATTTGTAATCTATATTGTCTGATTGTGTTTAATATTGTTCTACTTTGTAACGAAAGAATTGCTTGAGGACAAGCAAGGTTTAAGTGTGGGGTGTTTTGATATTGCTCATTAACATCATATATATCTATCGCAATATCACTTAAAACGCTCTAGAATCGAAGATAATGAAGGTGATCTACAAGTGATAAGCCAAGATGCGCGAATTTGTATCGGAAGAATGATTTGCAAAGAATTTTGATGATTTATGACATTGGTCAATCCCGATACGAGTTAGGGTCAAGGTAGCACTCTAAAATGATAAAACAAGGCTTCCGATATGTTAGGCTTCGTCCAAATGAGCTAATATTAAAAAGAAAACGAAACAGTGCCCTTTAGCTAAGCAGGACGACTTCCAGGGAATGGGGACGCCGTCCTGCCCTTTGATGTGGGACGCCGTCTTGGACAGTCGGGACGCCGTCTAGGTCTGTTTATCGGGACGCCGTCCTACCTTTTGGGACGACGTCCCGTAGTAGGTGTACCCGACTTTTCTGCTTTTTACCTAATTTCTCCACTTCAAAACTTCATTTTTGGGACTGTTTCATAAGAGTTACGCACCAGAGAGTTTTAGAGGCGATTTTCAGGAGCTATTTGGAGAATTCCAACCTCTTTGAAGAGGCTCAACATCAAGGCATCATCCATCAACATCTTCTTCATCCAAGAACTCTTGTTCTTGTAGGTTATTTACTTGTTCTCAGCAATGATTTCAGTTAATAATCCCCACGGTGGGCGCCAGGGGAATAGAAATTTATCGGGAACTCGTAATTTATCGGGAACTCGTTTCACAAAAATTAAGGCGTTTATTATAAAATTTTAAAATTTTCATGTAAGCCTTAAAAACGATTAAAAGCCCAAAAACCACGTTATACACATTATGGTCTTAAAATCTAGAAAATAAAATGTTGGTTTACATTTTAAATTATTAATAGTCTTTGAAGTTGCTCCATCATTCAATTATTTGAATGAAAATCCTACTAGTTTAGTAAGCTAACTTGTAGGTCACTTGTACCAAAACGAGTGTAAACCGTGAGAGAGCGGTGATTGTATAGCGTGGTCGGAAACCGGATCTCGCGCCAGATCAAAAACCCTAAGGGCGATCCTCATTGTTTCTCCTAACAAGGACAATGTTGCGTCCGACCACTTATTATGACCATACAGGATGTATCTCTTCCATCCTCAAGGAAGTAAAGTCTTCCGAATGACACACTTACTAATTCAATTCAGAAGATGTAGTCCAGACCAGTTGTAGGGTGAAAAAAACTCTTGAAAAGTCATTACTAACATCGACTGGAAATCTACCAGGCCTCAACGTCAAACAGGGAAACTGGTAGTCAAGGTTTGTCTCAATGAGGGGGATTAACTAGTAAAACGGGGGGGCACCATGTATACACAAAATGTTAGTGATTTATCAGATCCCCGGAAGGATAACCTCCAGAAAGGTAATATATCAGCTTTTAAGCCTGATAAACTTCAATCTTTATGATTGACTTAACGGATTAGATGATTACCTCATGATTATCGATGATATTCGGACGTAATGTGTATCCTCCTAAGCACATTATTTTCTACCGACATCTCGCGATGTTAGGTACCGTGGGAGGGATTGGCTTGACCAATAGCAGGAAACCCGCACTCATTTTTCAAAATTTAAAAATCCGACAAAATCGGAAAACGTGTCTAGTATTAAAAACTAGCATGATATTTTCAAAACCATAAAACGTTTTCATCAAGGTCCTGATTTCCCTAGGATCAAATTTTTCGGATACTTGGCTCAAATCTCCTAAAAATGTGTGTGTGTGTTTCCATTGTGAATATAGCGTGCGTGTGATTTCAATAAAAGTGTGCTATACTTAAAGCGTGTGTTTCCATAGTGTATATAGCGTGAGTGTGTTACTTAAAGCGTGTGTTTCATATAGTGTGAGTTGTGTTTCATTTCAACATGTGTGTTTCGTGTGCTTCGAGTGATTCATGTAATATTTGTAATCTATATTGTGTGATTGTGTTTAATATTGTTCTACTTTGTAACGAAAGAATTGCTTGAGGACAAGCAAGGTTTAAGTGTGGGGTGTTTTGATATTGCTCATTAACATCATATATATCTATCGCAATATCACTTAAAACGCTCTAGAATCGAAGATAATGAAGGTGATCTACAAGTGATAAGCCAAGATGCGCGAATTTGTATCGGAAGAATGATTTGCAAAGAATTTTGATGATTTATGACATTGGTCGATCCCGATACGAGTTAGGGTCAAGGTAGCACTCTAAAATGATAAAACAAGGCTTCCGATATGTTAGGCTTCGTCCAAATGAGCTAATATTAAAAAGAAAATGAAACAGTGCCCTTTAGCTAAGCAGGACGCCGTCCAGGGAATGGGGACGCCGTCCTGCCCTTTGATGTGGGACGCCGTCTTGGACAATCGGGACGCCGTCTAGGTCTGTTTATCGGGACGCCGTCCTGCCTTTTGGGACGACGTCCCGTAGTAGGTGTACCCGACTTTTCTGCTTTTTACCTAATTTCTCCACTTCAAAACTTCATTTTTGGGACTGTTTCATAAGAGTTACGCACCAGAGAGTTTTAGAGGCGATTTTCAGGAGCTATTTGGAGAATTCCAACCTCTTTGAAGAGGCTCAACATCAAGGCATCATCCATCAACATCTTCTTCATCCAAGAACTCTTGTTCTTGTAGGTTATTTACTTGTTCTCAGCAATGATTTCTGTTAATAATTTGATTGTATTGTTGTCAGTTACCATGATTGTTGGCTAGTTTCTATAATGTTTGTCTAGATTAATAACCAAGGTATTGGATGTAATCTTATTGATTGAATGTATTATGCTTGATAGATTGAAGCTTGAATTGAGAACCATGCTTATTGTTGTTAAAACCATTTGTATCTAGTTAATTGATATGTTGTTGATAAAGAGAACTCTTGTTGATGTATCATATTGATTTACAATCAACTTGTCTTAGATTGATTGTATGCTAAACCGGACCAAGGGGGTAAACTAGATTAAAACGGTTAAACAAAATAGGAATGAATTGTGTAGAGCGAACGCAAAGGCAATTGTTATTCAAGTCTTTAATCTTGTTGATCAACTAGTCACAAACGAAAAGGTCTAAGTAATAGGGAACCCTCGCTTAGTAATTCTAGTTTGAGTACTTGCTAAAGAGAACTCTTGGCGAGTCGATTTAGGTGATTAGCATACTTATAATTATTTGATTACAAATACAAGAACTATAGTGAAAAGGGAACCCTTGATCTTGTTATTGTATTTGCGTGTTTATCCGAGAGAACTCTTAGTGAACCTATTAGATAACTACACACATAATTATTCAATCAGGGCTTAATATCTAATTTACATCCAATACCGAGGGTAAAATATCTAGATAAACATTTCATCTCGTTGATTTAATTCAAAACTATCTTACTTGCTTTATTTGCACTTATTATCATTTCATAAACTTAAAAGACAAAAATATTGTTTTTACATTTAACCTTCTTTGATTTGGCTAAATCGTTAAAACAGCCACAAAACATAAAACTTGTACTTTTACTTTAATTCACTTAATTAATCATAATATAGTTTCTAATTCTAGTTTGACTGATATAACTGTCCTTGGAACGATACACGGAACTAAACCAGTTTCTATACTACTACACGATCGGGTACACTGCCCGTTAGTGTGTAGCAATCTCTAAAACCGGTATTTTCTATACGATAATTCATATACCACTTTTCGCACATCACTCCATCCAGTTTCTGATTCTGGATATATTCCTGAGCTTTGTGTCTGTCATTCTTCTTTTTCATCTGTCACTAGAGAAATCTACTTTCTTCTACCATTACCTTGGGGTTATAGTGTTTTTCATTCTCCCGTGTCTTTATATTGCTATACGCATTGATATACATGGTTTGTAGTTTTGGGGTTGCTATCGGGCTTTATATTCTCCATTATATTTCGGAGCTTCATACTTTCGTTTTCTCTTCCCGTTCGCGAGTCAAGCGAATAATGGTCCAGAATTCGTAGATATGAAGTTTTGGATTAACATAGTTAATGTTTTTAAGAAAGGAATAGTAATGGCACAATCTTGATTTGGTAAATTACCAGAATATTTGAAAAGATAGAACTATCAATAAGACATGTTATTAATACGTTTGAAGATTGGGTAGAATGTAAGAGTCGTGTAAATGGCACATGATGATGGTACTGAGAATCATCACGTTTCATTAGAAACTCAGCATGAATTACTGTAATATAATCATGTTGATCAAGTGTCATTATATTATACTAACTCATGCATCAATTTCCAACACTACTTCAAAAACATTAATAAGTTAAACTCGAAAGTTTACAGAATATAGAAACTAACAGTTTCTATATGATGTAACACTGATAGCACGAAGAGATTAATAATTTCAGATAAGAATAATTATAAAAATATCTTCAGAAATATGGAGGATATTTATAATGAAAGATACGATAATATCTTTGAATATCTAAGATCAGAGTATGATGGAGACTATTGTCCGCAAGGGTTTAGAGTAACGAGCAAGATATTCGCTAAAGACTTTAGTAGACATTGAATCATTTAGATTCTTTGAAGTCAAACTTATTCTTTGTGGTTTATCCACGGCTTTCTTCATAGTTTCGCATAATCTGCTTTTTGGTACTAAATTTTCTCTTGAATGTTTCCAATATAATGATACACAGGAAGCACGAAGAGGTATATAATTTCGGATGAAAATATTTTTGAAAATATCCTCAGAAATATCGAAGATATTGATGATGATATTTTGGAATTTCTAAGTTCGATGGTTGATGGAGAAAGATTTTCCGCAAGATTTTAACATGACTTCGGAGCAAGATATTCTCTAAAGATTTCATCGGATTCAGAATTACCTGGATTCTTTGAATATAGGGTTTGGTCCTTGTATTTGTCCTTGGTCTCCTTCGTGGTTAGCTCAATCCGTTTTCCAGTTCCAACTTTTCTGAGCTTTTCCAACATACTATTCTTTATCATCAAACTTCCGATGATTAAGGTCATTTACGGTTGTCTACGATTTCTGCTGCTTCATTCAGCTTTTTCAACATTCAGAGTATTGATTTGTAGACTGAGTGCTTTTCAGAATTTCAGAATGAAAGATCATAACTCTAAGGGATAAATGTTATATGTTTACATATAACTGTTGATGTAGACATGCTGTGAGGTTTCAAAATACTGATTGCTAATTCTCGGTATTTGGTATGGCAATTCTCGTTATCAGATGCAGATGAGTAGATGATAGTATTTCAATGAATAAATATAGTGATTTATCGGAGAGATTTAAACCAAGGAGCGACGAGGTTGTTGGTACATCTGCTGGTAATATGGTGGAATATAAAAGGTTCCCTGGTAAAAATAAAAGAGCACGCGTATATATCAACATTATAATAGGGTTGTTTTCGAATGAAAAGTCGAAGTTATCTTGCTGGAGCTGTGACAAAATTCTCTACATTTAAAAGAGATTATCAAGTTATTTTGGGTAATAATAACACTAAGGAATTAGCACAACTACGTGTTAAACGTTTATTTAGTTTTTGAGAGTTTTTCAGATGCATAACTATGTGCATCAATCTTTTCTTCCGTAGATGAAGTGCGGTTGGTTCATCCTTTAGTTTGAGGTGTTTTCAAGGATCATGAAAGGTTTGAACACGGATTACGATTGTCAAGATACAATGAAGATTTGATATGAAATCAAGTGGCAATTTGAAGAATTGTTTAGTTTCATATGTTATAATCAATATTTTAATTCATTTTAATTGTCCAATGACGGCAATCCACAGTTGATAGTCCAATATTTCCTATATAGCTTAATATATAATATTCGAATTAATTAATACGTATCATGACCCGTATATGTCTCAGACTCGATCACAACTCAAAGTATATATATTATTTGAGAATCAACCTCAACCCTGTATAGAGAACTCGATCATTACTGCATATAGAGTGTCAATGGTGATTCCAATTAATATATATAGATGTGTCGATATGATATGTCAAAACCTTGTATACGTGTCCCGATATTTAAAGTGCGTAAAATAATTACAGAAATTTAAATGACGATAAATAAAGTGCGTAAAGTAAATAACAGAAATTAAATGACAATAAATAAAATTGCGAGAATATAAATTGAGATAAAATAAATTGCAATAAATAAAATGTAATACGGAATTAACAGTTAGCTAGGAACAGTTAGCTAGGATTTTGTTAGCGTGGTTTCTTAATAAAATTTAATATTGTTAATTAGTCTGTTTCTAATCAATTTTTATTGTGTCCATTATTTCTTCATTATGCCACTTGTTGGATTCTGATATGTCAAAATCCTAATATGAAATTGAATTTGAATGAATATAGTTATTCTTTGGTGAACGGATACGTATATCGGTGGATATAAGTAGGATAGTATATGACTGTTGAAACAGATTCGAAGAACGTACAATGTAACTTATTAATGTGAAATTTAAATATTCCTCGGGTATTACCTACCCGTTAAAATATTTTCACCATTAACAGTTTATACAAGAGAATTTTTTAATTACAATCTTTATGAAAACATATATACATATATATTTTCTTCAGATGTATTCATGGATTTAATGAGTTAATATGATATTAAACTCATTTGCTTTTCGGTTGGAACTAGAATAAATAATCTCTAAAACTTTAGAGATTACATATTCGCCATGTTGAACGAAGGTAAATGAGGTAGAACGATACGTAGAATGGAGATCATACTCAAATACAGATGATGATATTGAAGCATGGATGGTTGATGGTACTGGTGCTGTTATTGATGGTACTGTTGGTGCCGGTGATGTTGCTGAAGCTGGTACATTTTGCACCATATTCTCCGAATTGATTATTCGAGCGTGAAGTTTGTTGACTTATTACTCCAGGATGATTGTCAATCGGAACGAGCGGATGAATAAGGTTTAGAATTGTGGATAGAATATAATCTTGTCGAGTTACCCTGGAAATGAGGCTGAAAATGGTGTCTCGAACAGGTTCGCCGGTAAATGCTTCAGGTTCATTGTCAAGAGGTGAATTTGGTTGGTGGAAGGGATTACCTTCTGCGTTTTTCCATTAATTAAGTCGACTACGAACCCATCAGATGAATTGATAATGGCTGATTGGTTGATTCATGCTGATGACGCTGTTTTCGTAGCTTAGGTGAACATCTATGTCGGAATAGCTGTTGGAATAACTATCGGAATAACTATTGGAATCTGAGGGGCTCGAACTGGTTGCAGGATTCATCTCGTACGATCAGATGAAGGATTTTTCGATAAGAAATAGATTATAGGATATAGATTAGTACCCTGCAATACATAATTTACATATGCATATATAATACTAAAATCCCATAAGTTACGGAGGAATCTACAGAAGTTGTCAGGCAAAGTTACAGTAACAGATACGCTAAGATATGAAGTAGCAGATACGCTAAGATATGAATTTTTTTCTATACACTATTCATACAGTCAATGCAGTAAAACGTGTCTAGACTAAGAATGATAAGCAAGTGATTCTCTAAGAATGATAAGCAGGTAATTTTTGACACAAAATGATAAGCAAAACTTTTGACATGCAGACACGGTCGATGTCCAGACTCACTAATGCATCTAAACAACTATCAGTTAGACATACTAATGCAAGACCTGGTTCGCTAAGACCACCGCTCTGATACCAACTGTGAAGACCCATCTTAAACCATCCGGACGAAGTCCATATCGATTATAAACGATTCACAACAGTTGATTACATCGCGAGGTACTTGACCTCTATATGATACATTTTACAAACATTGCATTCGTTTTTGAAAAGACAAACTTTCATTACATCGAAAGTTGACAGCAGGCATACTATTTCATAATATATGTAACTATAATTGACTTTAAATAATCTTGATGAACTCAACGACTCGAATGCAACGTCTTTTGAAATATGTCATGAATGACTCCAAGTAATGTCTCTAATATGAGCAAATGCACAGCGGAAGATTTCTTTCGTACCTGAGAATAAACATGCTTTAAAGTGTCAACCAAAAGGTTGGTGAGTTCATTCATTTAACATAAATAATCATTTCATAATTTTAATAGACCATAAGATTTCATATTTCCATTTCTCATAAACACACGTCCCATGCATAGAGACAAAAATATCATTCATATGGATTGAACACCTGGTAACCGACATTCACAATATGTATATAAGAATATCCCCATCATTCCGGGATCCTCCTTCGGACATGATATAAATTTCTAAGTACTAAAGCATCCAGTACTTTGGATGGGGCTTGTTGGGCCCGATAGATCTATCTTTAGAGTTCGCGTCAATTAGGGTGTCTGTTCCCTAATTCTTAGATTACCAGACTTAATAAAAAGGGGCATATTCGATTTCGATAATTCAACCATAGAATGTAGTTTCACGTACTTGTGTCTATTTCGTAAAACAGTTATAAAAACAACGCATGTATTCTCAGTCCCAAAAATATATATTGCATAAGCATTTAAAAAGGGATTAATGAAACTCACACATATGAATATTGTAAAATAGTTAATAAAGCATTTGCATGTATTCTCAGCCCAAAAACGTAAAGAGTAAAAGGGGAGTAAATGAAACTCACCTAATGTATTTTGTAGTAAAAATACATATGACGACATTGAACAAGTTTAGGGTTGGCCTCGGATTCACGAACCTATATCATGTGTATATATTAACACATAATGAACATATAATGGTAATCAAACCAGTTTATTTATGTGTTACTTACTTAGATTAATAATGTATTTATTATTTCATATGTTACATATGTATATGTTATTTTAAAACAAAATTAATAATTTATTTTAAATTGTAACTTAATCATTTTCATAATAATAATTGAAATCATAATGATAATAATTATGTTACTAATAATAATAATGATAATAAAAGTACTAATGATAATATTAATAATAATCTAAATGATAATACTAATAAAAATAATGATAATAATAATAATAATAATAATAATAATAATAATAATAATAATAATAATAATAATAATAATAATAATAACAATAACAACAATATTAATAATAATGATAAAAATATAATGTTTATAATAACCTTAGTTAAATCATAATTATATTCATACATATGATTATAACAACTATAAATTCATTCCTTATTATTATTAATCTCATAAACGAGATCGTAATCATAGTCATATTATTTTTATAAACTTCTTTATGTCCAAGCATACCTATATACTTACTATTTTTACTCTTTAGCTACAATCAGGTTTATTAGTATTATGGTATCTCTAATTATACTTTAATAAAAAGCACCATAGATTTATATCATTTTATTATCATCCTTATTTTTTTATAGTAATAATAATACTAATTGTATTAACAATACCAATAATTATTTTCTTCATATTAGAAATAATCTAATAACAATAATAACTAATAATAACAATAATAATAATAATCATAATAATAATAAGAGATTATACCCATTAAAAGCTTCACTAAAAAGAATTTGTCCTCGACCAGACTCGAACTCAAGACCTCCCACTCAACCACAATCACACTTAACCATCCATCTGCCTCAGTTTTTCTGGTATTATTATCATTCCAATTTATTTTATATCAACACCCGAATTCATCTTCTTTATCACAACATCATCATCTTTATTATCATCAATAATTATCATTAATATCAATACGTCTTCCAACTCTTTATCAAATAAATATTACGATTAAGTGTTTGCCCAATTCACATATACTAAACCCACTAAATAACGAATCCAAAAGAGAGAAAACCTTCAGCCCGTTTACTGCTTTTAAAAAAAATTGTCGGTGCTTTATTTTGTTAATAGGAATAGACACAAGCAAGTTGCAGCAACCTAAACCGACTACTATAGCAACAGTAGTCTGTAGCAGTAAACAGAAGTACACGTAGCAGCAGATTTCATGGTTTTCGATTGTGTGGTCTGATTGCAACAGAATCAGAAAACGAGCAACGAGTAGCAGTGGTTTGTGTGGGGTTTCTTGGCTTCGTTTAAACAGCAGGAACAGGAACGTGTAAGGAAAAAAAATATAGATGATAGTGATGATGAACAGTAGCAGCTTCTCATCATTATCATCAAGCTTCATCGACTAGCTTTCTAGTTTAAAATTATCATCATCATATCACATATGATCATTATCATCCTTATATCGTCTTCATCTCCTCATACATCATTAATCAATCATCATACCCACGAATAATCACTTTCCCTATTCATCGTCTTCTTCATTCTTCTCATCATAAAATCTATCATACTAGTCTTAATGATCATCATCATCACATCGTTATTGCAACGGTGATTAGCAACACACGAAACAGCAGCAGGAGTTTAGAACAAAACAGAAATAATTTAGTTTAAGGTACTACAACAGTAGTTGTAGCAGGTCGAGTGAAACAGAAAAGGAATTAGCAGCAGCAGTAACAGTTTGATTAAAACAGAAAACAGAAATGGTTAGTGGTGGCGTTTGATGGCTGCAAACGTAGCAGTTTATAACCATGGTGATGGAGTTTTTGAAGAAAATTAGGGGAGAGAGAGAGAGAGATGGGAAAGTGGTGGTTGCAGTGGTTGGGATCAAAGAGGAAAATGCAGCAGCTAAGCAGTTATATGGTGGTTGTCGTGGTGGTTTAAGATGGTGGAAATGGTGGTTGTATATATGGTGGTGATGGGTGTAGGTGAGGTGATGAAAGATGGTGTAGATGGTGATCATAGGGTGGTGGTAGCCGGCGGTTCAACGGAGATGGTGGTGGTTCGAAGGTGGTATGGTTCTCGGTGATGGTCACGACTGAGAGATGTTCATATGTATAATTATCATACATATACATATATATATTTATATATAATAGATATAGCTATATATATTTTTATATATATACTTAATAATTAATAAAATATGTTAATAATATCTCAATTATCAATCACTGATTGGAATGAAATGCATAGTGAAGCAGCCGGACTCTTGTCTTATTATCATATCACGGAGTATCATATCGTGTCCATTGCTAAACAGTTAATGTATAAAAGTGTTTCTAAAAATTCTCAAATTTTTAGATTAAACATATTTAATTATTTCACTCATTACCTGTTTGAAACCTGATCAGAAAGGTTCAATAATTATTTATTTTATGTTCCAATTTATATGTACGGCGTGCTAATATTTAATCTTAAAAGGGTAAAATATTTTTGACAAATCTAAAATCTTCGTAATTAATTTACAGTTCAACTTTTATTTCAATCCTTCATGGACATGTACAATATCTATATTAAAGCTAACAACACATCAACGGAGTGTTACTGACGTTTACAATTAAGCTCGAGATCATTCATTTTCCATTTACTCTCTCACTATTTATAATCAGTTTTAAATAACAAGTTTTATCGCATACATATATGTTATATATATATATATATATATATATATATATATTTTAAGAAAATAGATTTAATATTATTTTATATTTACAAATAGTATTTATATACATATTTATATACATACATTTATATATGCACATTTGTAATAACAGTTTTCATTGTATCACATACTATTTTACATATTTAATTCCAACAATTAACTCATATATTATTTCAATTAATATTTCAAATTATTATATATATATATATATATATATATAATTAAATATACATGTATCTATTTAATTAGTTGTTCGTGAATCGTCGAGAACAGTCGAAGGTCAATTGAATATATGAAAACAGTTTAAATTTTGAGACTCAACCTAACAGACTTTGCTTATCGTGTCAGAAATATATAAAGATTAAGTTTAAATTTGGTCAGAAATTCCCTGGTCATCACAATACTCATATACAAACTTTGATTCAATTCCTATAACTATAACTATCTTAATTCGAGTGATAATCTTACTTGAACTTGTTTTCGTGTCATGATTCTACTTCAAGAACTTTCAAGCCATCCAAGATCCTTTGAAGCTAGATCATTCCTTGTCACTTCTAGTAGGTTTACCTACTAAACTTGAGGTAGTAATGATGTTCATAACATCATTCAATTCATACATATAAAACTATCTTATTCGAAGATTTGAACATGTAATCACTAGAACATAGTTTAGTTAATTCTAAACTTGTTCGCAAACAAAAGTTAATTATTCTAACTTGACTTTTAAAATCAACTAAACACATGTTCTATATCTATATGATATGCTAACTTAATGATTTAAAACCGAAAAACACGAAAAACACCGTAAAACCGGATATACGCCGTCGTAGTAACACCGCGGGCTGTTTTGGGTTAGTTAATTAAAAACTATGATAAACTTTGATTTAAAAGTTGTTCTTATGGAAAAATGATTTTTCTTATGAACATGAAATTATATCCAAAAATCATGGTTAAACTCAAAGTGGAAGTATGTTTTCCAAAATGGTCATCTAGACGTCGTTCTTTCGACTGAAATGACTACCTTTACAAAAACGACTTGTAACTTATTTTTCTGACTATAAACCTATACTTTTTATGTTTAGATTTATAAAATAGAGTTCAATATAAAACCATAGCAATTTGATTCACTCAAATCGGATTTAAAACGAAGAAGTTATGGGTAAAACAAGATTGGATATTTTTGATTATTGTAGCTACGGGAAATATTGTAACAATTCTATACAAATCATATCCTAGCTAATTTATATTGTATTATACATGTATTCTAATGTAATCTTGGGATACCATAGACACATATGCAAATGTTTTGACATATCATATCGACCCATGTATATATATTATTTGGAACAACCATAGACACTCTATATGCAGTAATGTTGGAGTTAGCTATACAGGGTTGAGGTTGATTCCAAAAATATATGTACTTTGAGTTATGATCTAGCCTGAGACGTATATACACTGGGTCGTGGATTGATTCAAGATAATATATATCAATTTATTTCTGTACATCTAACTGTGGACAACTAGTTGTAGGTTACTAACGAGGACAGCTGAGTTAATAAATTTAAAACAGTAAAACATATTAAAAATGTTGTAAATATATTTTGAACATACTTTGATATATATGTACATATTTTTTATAGGTTCGTGAATCGACCATTGGCCAAGTCTAACTTCCCGACGAAGTAAAAATATGTGAAAGTGAGTTATAGTCCCACTTTTAAAATCTAATATTTTGGGATGAGAATACATGCAGTTTTATAAATATTTTACGAAATAGACACAAGTAATTGAAACTACATTATATGGGTGAATGATCGAAGCCGAATATGCCCCTTTTGCTTGGTAACCTAAGAATTAGTAAACCGATCTACTAATTGACGCGAATCCTAAAGATAGATCTATTGGGCCTAACGAACCCCATCCAAAGTACCGGATGCTTTAGTACTTCGAATTCGTTTATATCATGTCCGAAGGATTTCCCGGAATGATAGGGGATGTTCTTATATGCATTTTGTTAATGTCGGTTACCAGGTGTTCACCATATGAATGAATTTTATCTCTATGTATGTGATGTATATTGAAATATGAAATCCTGTGGTCTATTATTATGATTTGATAATATATAGGTTAAACCTATAACTCACCAACATTTTTGTTGACGTTTTAAGCATGTTTATTCTCAGGTGATTATTAAGAGCTTCCGCTGTTGCATACTAAAATAAGGACAAGATTTGGAGTCCATGCTTGTATGATATTATGTAAAAACTACATTCAAGAAACTTATTTTTGATGTAATATATTCTTATTGTAAACCATTATGTAATGGTCGCGTGTAAACGGTAAATTTTAGATTATCATTATTTGATAATCTACGTAATGCTTTTTAAACCTTTATCGATCAAATAAATGTTATGGTTGTTTTAAAAATGAATGCAGTCTTTGAAAAACGTCTCATATAGAGGTCAAAACCTCTCGACGAAATCAATTAATATGGAACGTTTATAATCAATATGAACGGGACATTTCATAATCTCCACAAATTCAACTAGTTTCGCCTTTTCTTTAGGCGATAGATTGGATACTAACCGGTTACATAACTTAAAGTTCCCCTTGGTTCTAGCATCGTGAATCCGTTTAATAAGTTTCTTCATTGAACTATTAATAACGGGGTCATTTAATTTCGTATCAACAACGGAGTTCTTTTTATCAGGTCATCATTAGGTTTTACTTCATCTTCCCCACACTTAGGTGTTTTATTATTGTTAAGCACTACCGTTGGAGTTGGTAAAACAATATGGTTTTTACCAATCATTTTTGTTGATTCAACGGTTTTGGTTGGTGGAGATTTAGACTTTCGACTCACAAAGGTGATCGATTTTTCATCATCACTAAGTGTCATTCTACCCTCTCTTACATCAAATAACGCCCCGGTGGAAGCTAAGAATGGTCGACCTAAAATTAGAGGAACGTTTGAGTCCTCTTCTATGTCAATGACAATAAATTCGACTAAAAAGGTTAAATTACCCACTTGAACGGGTAGGTTGTCAGCAATTCCAACTGGGTGTTTAATGGTTTGATCAAGGAGTTGAACACTCATATCCGTTGGAGTTAGCTCACCTATACCTAATCTCTTATATAATGAAAGAGGCATAACACTCACACTTGCACCTAAATCTGCTAGTGCATCATACATGACACAATCACTAAGTAGACAAGGAACAATAAATTCACCCGGATCACCCACCCTGGGTGGAGGTTTTGGTGGAACTGTCTTCACCGGGTTTATCTTTACGGTTTTTGTTTCTTGCACTTTCTTATTCTTTTTCTTCTTTCCAAAAGTATCACAAACTTTATTACCTATTACTTGATCATACTCAACTCCTTTTCTTGGAAACAGGATGGGTGGTCTGTATGGTGCCACCACTGGCTTTACATACTCGGGTGGTGGTGGTGTTGTAACTTTTTCATTGTTACTCACATCTAAAACCTTCCCATCTTCTGGTGTTGGTTTTTCAGAATTCGTTGACACCATATTAACATTCTCATTCCGAGGATTTACTTCAGTATTACTCGGTAGCTTTCCTTGTTCCCTCTCACTCATCATGCTAGCAAGAGTTCCTACGTGTTTTTCTAGATTCAAAATGGAAGCTTGTTGAGTTCTTAATGACTGATCAAACCTCTCATTTGTTTGGGTTTGAGATGTAATAAATTGTGTTTAAGATTCCATTAGCTTTGCCATCATTTCTTCCAGATTTGGCTTTTTCTCTTCGATTTGTTGTGGTGGTTTATACAAACCAGGTCTTTGTTGATGGAACGTGTTGTTTTGAGTTGGTTGGTTATTCGGACCTTGTTGGTTATACGAGTTATTGTTTGGCCCATTTGGATTGTAAAGAATGTTTTGATTTCGATTGAAGTTTGGCCTTGGCGGTTGATAATTATTTTGATAATTATTTGTCGGCCTTTGGTTCATGTAGGAAACATTCTCTCGTTGTTCCATCGTTTGCTCGATGTGACAATCTTTCGTTAAGTGTGGTCCACCGCATTGCTCACAACTGATTCGTATTGCGTGAATATCTTTAGTCATCTTTTCCATTCATCTCTCGAAAGCATCTATTTTTGTGGAAACGGAATCAAAGTCATGGCTAGAATCGGCTCTAGCCGCTTTAGATGAACGAAAGATATCTTTTTCCTCGTGCCACTCATGCGAGTGGGAGGCTGTGTTATTAATGATTTTGTAAGCTTCAGTTGCGGTTTTCTTCATAATGGAACCACCAGCTGCTATGTCGATGTCTTTTCGTGTAGCAATATCGATACCTTGGTAGAATATTTGTAATATTTGATAAGTATCCGAACCGTGCTGAGGACATCCTTTCAACAACTTTCCAAATCTTGTCCACGCCTCATATAGAGTTTCATTTGGCTTTTGTGTGAACGTAACTATTTCTCCTTGAAGTCTCACGGCTTTAGATGCCGGAAAGAATTGTTCAAGAAATTTTTCAACTAAGACATCCCATGTATCAATCGCCCCTTCAGGTAACGATTCTAACCAATCTTTGGCTTCTCCATTTAAAGTCCAGGGAAATGACATGAGATATATCTGTTTATCCTCAACTTCTCTGATTTTGAATAGAGTACAGATCCTATTAAAGGTTCGAAGATGTTCGTTTGGATCTTCCTTCGGCGTACCACTATATTGACATTGATTAGTTACCATGTGTAGGATTTGTCCTTTGATTTCATAATCTAGTGCATTAATGTCTGGCTTAATAATGGCGTGACCATGGCCTGTGCGTGTAGCTCTCATTCGATCTTCCATACTTAGAGGTTCTGTTACTTCCATAATTGAATTTGTTGAATCTGAATCACTAGAGGATTCTGACTTAATGATTTCTTCCTCGACAATCTCTGGATGAATAATTTGTGGTTCAGGAGGAATAATTAGTGGTTCAGGATCTCTGAATTGTTCCTGAATATCCTCCGGATTCTCAATTGTGAGGTCGGGTTCAAAAAATGGATTATCGGAAATTTGAATTGGAGTACTTGTTCGACTAGATGACGATTCTAAAAAAAAATCAACGGCGACAATATTGGCTAAATGTCTTGATCTGGTTACAGGTGGTGAACGTATGAAAGGTGGTGAACGTTTTGCTCGGTGCATTCACTGAATATCCTATTAGTTATAAAGATAAAAATTATATAAGTTATCAAATTAATAGACTTTTCTGATTTTGCCCACGTTTCGAATAGCCAATAGATGCAGCAGGTAGCCAGGACCCTTTAAATCGGAAGCCCACAACTCGCCACTAACAAATCCAACTATTACTACGAACCAGAAAATTTTGGATGTCTATCAATTTAACCGCTTAAAATAATTTTTCGTTTTGAAATTATAGAGAAGAAATAGAAAATTCTATGTCCTAAAAACTAGAGCATCGAGAAATAAGAAAGAAAAAGAGTGCGTCGAAAAACGTCAAAAAATAAAAGGTCGAAAAATAAAAATAAGAAAGAAAAACGTCGAAACTTAAAAGTCTAAAAACTAAATCTAAAAAGTTGCGCCTAACGGTATTAAAGCTTAAAAGGAATTCTATATCCAAAACGGCAATAACTAAAAAAAACACTAAAATTTATTAAATATTTAAGCGATAAGCGACGTCATAATATTCTAAAGCGCCTAAATCTTAGTCTAAAGAAAAAGTACTTAAGTGATTTTACGGCAAATTCTTAAAAATCTACGACAAATCTATAACTACGAAATTAATATTACGAACGACGAATATTAAAAACTATGAATAAACGATAAAAAGATACAAAATATAAAATAAAATGATAAAAATACAAATTTTATAAAAATATTATTTTTATATTATTATTATATAAAAATATTAATTAAGCTATATAATTAATAAAGTTAATAAAAACGTAAAATTATAATTAATATTAAAACTAGGAATAAATATATTAAATAAACTATACCCTAATTTAATTAAAAATATTAATTATATTTAAACCCTACTGTGTGTAATTATTACATACCAGGTTCAACCTGTCAGCCTAACTTATGCGATCGCATGAGTTTTGGGCATCTTGGCCATGCGATCGCATGGAACAAGTTACCAGAACCAGTTTGGGCTTCGAACAGGCTTAGGCCCAACTTTAATTTAATAATTATTATTATTATTTCTAATTTTAATTTATATAAAATATTTATATAAAATAAAAAAAACGTATATTTAAAATTCTAAAAATAAAAATATTTTTTTGATTTATATATCTTAAAATTATATATATATATATTTAAACACTTATATATATATATATATATATATATATATAAATATTTTTTTTATTTTTTATTTTTTATGTTTTTATATAAATACAAAATATTTTTACAAAATTAGAGATAAGAAATATAGCGTTTTTCACCGAGTCCCCGGCAGCGGCGCCAAAAAACTTGATGTGCGCAGAGGTGTATACAAAATATACTATATTTTTACTACGAAATATGATACAAGTTTTAATTAATTTACGGATGTGATATACCTAAACCTTGCTACAACACTTATAGGCAGTGTACCTTATCGTAGAGTAGTGTAGTTTTTAGTAAGTCCGGTTCGTTCCACAGGGAGCTAGCTGAGTTTAACGCTATATTTTTAACAACTATATTTATATAAAATATATATAATTATATATAGTAATATTATTATAAAAGGGGGTTTTTTTACCGTTTAATGACCGGTTTGTCGATTTTAAATAAAGCGTAAAGATAAATGACGATAATATAAATGACAGAATTTAAATTGCGATAAAGTAAATTGCAGTAATTAAAATGACAGTAAATAAAGGTACGATGAAATATGAAATAAAAATATTATGCTTATTTAAACTTCCGTAATCATGATGTTTGACGTTTTTATTTTAATTAATTGTTACCCGGGTTAATTGTCCTTTGTCCTGGTTTATTTGATACCTATCTGGTTTTTGTCCGTAATAGTCCATTGGTCATAATTATAAAATGCTCGTCAAATTAACCTTTTCCCGAAGTCAAATATTCCAACTAATTAGGGATTCGAACTGTAACAAGGTTTTAATACTTTGTTAATAATTACACCAGGTTATCGACTGCGTGTAATCCAAGATTTTAATACTTTGTTAACAATTACACCAATTATCCTTGTATGTAATCTACCCCTGTTTTAATGAGATATGAATATTAATTTATCCACTTGATCAGAATGAATAACCAATTACCCAACCCGAATAATTAATTAAATGATAGTAAAAGATGCCGTATAAACGTCACTAAATAGAACATACATAATCATTTTAATAATTATTAGATTAACTAATTTGAAGATAGGTTCGACAGGTTCCAATAAGTTGTCGCTCGATTAGACAATACCCCCTATCTATTAATAGTCAATAGTCCAATTTCCACAAGTGTCGGTTTTTTTTTTTCAAACCTTAATTATGGTACAAAATCTAATAACCCCGTCATAATATTTAGTCTAACATCGTGATTACTTTGGCTTAAATAAGCATAATAATAACTTAGTTACGAGACATTAATTTAAAAAGGAAGAACATAGCTTACAGTGGTATTTAATCGCGTAGCGTTACACGGACAGAGTTCCGAATTTAAAACCCGTAAAACATTTCTTACATTAACCCAACTAAACCATAATTTATTATTAATATTAATTATAATTAAAATTATAATTATAAATATATATTACATAGAGAGAAAGAGATATTGAAAAAGGTATATAACTCGTCCGAAAAATGCTGAATTTATAGAATGTGGCCTGCTACAGTAACTCATGCGGTCGCATGAGATTTTAGTGCAAATCTCATGCACTCTCATGAGTTTTATGCCTATTTCCCATGCGATCGCATGGCCGTCAGATCCAGCTCACATATTTTTTGTTTGCTAGTTTGTCAACGTTATTTAATATAATATATAATATATAAATAATTTATATAATTATTTAAATATTATATTATATTCTTGTGCATAGTTGACTTGTAATTTTAGCTCCGTTGCGTCGCGCGTTAATAGTTGGCTCAGGTCCCGATTCCAGTTTTTCGAACGTCCTTGCGTACTAATTAATATCTTGTACTTTGCGTTTTGCGGCTTGTACTCTTATCATTTTTGGACGTTTCTCATCAATAAATTGAACCACTTGAATTATATCTTGTACATTTGAGCTTTTTGGTCATTTGTTTCTTCAAATTGTCGTTTTCTTCTTTTGTCTTCGCACTTATTTATTTAAATGAATATTACATAAAAATAGAACAATTGCAACTAAAAGCTTTACATATTGGAAATATATTGATACTAAATATATGTTCATTTAGAGCACTGTCATATGCAGTCCGTATTTGGATAAGTTTGTTATTGTCTTTATTGATGACATTCTTATTTATTCTAAGAATGAAGCAGAGCATGAACAACATTTAAGGTTGGTACTGGGACTGTTAAAGAAAGAACAGTTATACGCAAAGTTTTCCAAGTGCGCCTTTTGGCTGAAGGAAGTACAGTTCCTTGGTCACATTGTCAGCAGTGAAGGAATTCAGGTTGATCCAGCCAAGATTGAAGCCATTGAAAAGTGGGAGACCCCAAAGACTCCAACGCAAATACGCTAATTTTTGGGTCTTGCTGGCTATTACAGAAGGTTTATTCAAGATTTTTCCCGGATAGCCAAACCATTAACAGCATTAAGACACAAAGGGAAGAAGTATGAATGGACTTCTGAGCAGGAATCCGCATTTCAATTATTGAAGAAGAAGTTGACTACATCGCTTATTCTATCATTACCTGAAGGGAACGATGATTTTGTAATTTATTGTGACGCTTCGCGACAAGGTTTTGGTTGTGTCCTCATGCAACGAAAGAAGGTTATTGCATATGCATCCCGACAACTGAAGATTCACGAACAAAATTATACGACTCATGATCGAGAATTAGGAGCAGTGGTGTTTGCATTAAAGATTTGGAGACACTACTTGTATGGGGTTAACTTTAGTGACCTGAACTTTTCCATGTTTATATATATTAATTGAGATTGATATTTACATGATTAAATGTTTCCAACATGTTAAGCAATCAAACTTGTTAAGACTTGATTAATTGTAATATGTTTCATATAGACAATTGACCACCCAAGTTGACCGGTGATTCACGAACGTTAAAACTTGTAAAAACTATATGATGACATATATATGGATATATATATAGTTAACATGATACTATGATAAGTAAACATATCATTAAGTATATTAACAATGAACTACATATGTAAAAACAAGACTACTAACTTAATGATTTTTAAACGAGACATATATGTAACGATTATCGTTGTAAAGACATTTAATGTATATATATATCATATTAAGAGATATTCATACATGATAATATCATGATAATATAATAATTTAAAATCTCATTTGATATTATAAACATTGGGTTAACAACATTTAACAAGATCGTTAACCTAAAGGTTTCAAAACAACACTTACATGTAACGACTAACAATGACTTAACGACTCAGTTAAAATGTATATACATGTAGTGTTTTAATATGTATTTATACACTTTTGAAAGACTTCAATACACTTATCAAAATACTTCTACTTAACAAAAATGCTTACAATTACATCCTCGTTCAGTTTCATCAACAATTCTACTCGTATGCACCCGTATTCGTACCCGTACAATACACAGCTTTTAGATGTATGTACTATTGGTATATACACTCCAATGATCAGCTCTTAGCAGCCCATGTGAGTCACCTAACACATGTGGGAACCATCATTTGGCAACTAGCATGAAATATCTCATAAAATTACAAAAATATGAGTAATCATTCATGACTTATTTACATGAAAACAAAATTACATATCCTTTATATCTAATCCATACACCAACGACCAAAAACACCTACAAACACTTTCATTCTTCAATTTTCTTCATCTAATTGATTTCTCTCAAGTTCTATCTTCAAGTTCTAAGTGTTCTTCATATATTCTACAAGTTCTAGTTACATAAAATCAAGAATACTTTCAAGTTTGCTAGCTCACTTCCAATCTTGTAAGGTGATCATCCAACCTCAAGAAATCTTTGTTTCTTACAGTAGGTTATCATTCTAATACAAGGTAATAATCATATTCAAACTTTGGTTCAATTTCTATAACTATAACAATCTTATTTCAAGTGATGATCTTACTTGAACTTGTTTTCGTGTCATGATTCTGCTTCAAGAACTTCGAGCCATCCAAGGATCCGTTGAAGCTAGATCCATTTTTCTCTTTTCCAGTAGGTTTATCCAAGGAACTTAAGGTAGTAATTATGTTCATAACATCATTCAATTCATACATATAAAGCTATCTTATTCGAAGGTTTAAACTTGTAATCACTAGAACATAGTTTAGTTAATTCTAAACTTGTTCGCAAACAAAAGTTAATCCTTCTAACTTGACTTTTAAAATCAACTAAACACATGTTCTATATCTATATGATATGCTAACTTAATGATTTAAAACCTGGAAACACGAAAAACACCGTAAAACCGGATTTACGCCGTCGTAGTAACACCGCGGGCTGTTTTGGGTTAGTTAATTAAAAACTATGATAAACTTTGATTTAAAAGTTGTTATTCTGAGAAAATGATTTTTATTATGAACATGAAACTATATCCAAAAATTATGGTTAAACTCAAAGTGGAAGTATGTTTTCTAAAATGGTCATCTAGACGTCGTTCTTTCGACTGAAATGACTACCTTTACAAAAACGACTTGTAACTTATTTTTCCGACTATTAACTTATACTTTTTATGTTTATATTCATAAAATAGAGTTCAATATGAAACCATAGCAATTTGATTCACTCAAAACGGATTTAAAATGAAGAAGTTATGGGTAAAACAAGATTGGATAATTTTTCTCATTTTAGCTACGTGAAAATTGGTAACAAATATATTCCAACCATAACTTAATCAACTTGTATTGTATATTATGTAATCTTGAGATACCATAGACACGTATACAATGTTTTGACCTATCATGTCGACACATCTATATATATTTCGGAACAACCATAGACACTCTATATGTGAATGTTGGAGTTAGCTATACAGGGTTGAGGTTGATTCCAAAATATATATAGTTTGAGTTGTGATCAATACTGAGATACGTATACACTGGGTCGTGGATTGATTCAAGATAATATTTATTGATTTATTTCTGTACATCTAATTGTGGACAACTAGTTGTAGGTTACTAACGAGGACAGCTGACTTAATAAACTTAAAACATCAAAATATATTAAAAGTGTTGTAAATATATTTTGAACATACTTTGATATATATGTATATATTGTTATAGGTTCGTGAATCAATCCGTGACCAAGTCTTACTTCCCGGCGAAGTAAAAATCTGTGAAAGTGAGTTATAGTCCCACTTTTAAAATCTAATATTTTTGGGATGAGAATACATGCAGGTTTTATAAATGATTTACAAAATAGACACAAGTACGTGAAACTACATTCTATGGTTAAATTATCGAAATCGAATATGCCCCTTTTTATTAAGTCTGGTAATCAAAGAATTAGGGAACAGACACCCTAATTGACGCGAACTCTAAAGATAGATCTATTGGGCCTAACAAACCCCATCCAAAGTACCGGATGCTTTAGTACTTCGAAATTTATATCATATCCGAAGGGTGTCCCGGAATGATGGGGATATTCTTATATATGCATCTTGTTAATGTCGGTTACCAGGTGTTCACCATATGAATGATTTTTATCTCTATGTATGGGATGTGTATTGAAATATGAAATCTTGTGGTCTATTATTATGATTTGATATATATAGGTTAAACCTATAACTCACCAACATTTTTGTTGACGTTTTAAGCATGTTTATTCTCAGGTGATTATTAAGAGCTTCCGCTGTCGCATACTTAAATAAGGACGAGAATTGGAGTCCATGCTTGTATGATATTGTGTAAAAACTGCATACAAGAAACTTATTTTGTTGTAACATATTTGTATTGTAAACCATTATGTAATGGTGTAAACAGGATATTTTAGATTATCATTATTTGATAATCTACGTAAAGCTTTTTAAACCTTTATTGATGAAATAAAGGTTATGGTTTGTTTTAAAATGAATGCAGTCTTTGAAAAACGTCTCATATAGAGGTCAAAACCTCGCAACGAAATCAATTAATATGGAACGTTTTTAATCAATAAGAACGGGACATTTCAGTTGGTATCCGAGCGTTGGTCTTAGAGAACCAGAATTTTGCATTAGTGTGTCTTATCGAGTTTGTTAGGATGCATTAGTGAGTCTGGACTTCGACCATGTTTACTTGAAAAATGATTGCTTAACAAATTTTGTTGGAAACTATATATTTTTAACATATGAATATTATGTGATATATTAATCTCTTAACGCGTTTGATATTATGTGATAGATGTCTACCTCTAGAACAAGTCTCATTGACTCACCTAATAATAATGAAGAGTCAAATGTAAATTGGAATGATTCGTGGACTGATTCACAAGTTCCCGAAGAGGGACCGGAAGAAGAGTCGGAACCGGAAGAAGAATCGGAACTGGAAGAAGAATCGGAACCGGATGAAGAAATAGAACCGGTGGGGGAAATAATAAAACGGTTAAGTAAAAAAAAAACCCTCAACCAACCGACCAAGGTTAATTATGGTCAATGGTGTTTCCGCCAAGGAAGCAAAATATTGGGAGGATTACCAATTCTCCGATGAATCGGATTCCGACGAGAATTCCGATGATGTTATAGAAATTACCCCAACTGAATTTAAAAAGGCAAAAGAAAATAATAAGGGAAAGGGCATAAAAATAAAGAAATCTAATTCCAACCCCGATGAACTTTATATGTATCGTCAACTCCCGAAGTCCTTAAGTTGTAACAATGACCCGGGAACCTCTAAACCACTAGGTTTTTCTAAACCAATGTGGAAAACGACGGCTCGTATTAGGGGAACATCATATATCCCTAGAAACTTGGCAAAATGAACCAAAACCAAAGAAGAAGAAACAAGCGAGTCGGAATAATATAGTTGTATTCGTGTGGTGTAATATATGTAATATAGTGTGCTTATGCTTTATGATATATGTAAAAATTGCTTGTATTAATAAGTATTTTTTTTTTATGAATCTAACTCTTGTCTATTTTACAGTATAAAAACATAAAATGGATAGACAACCCAATATTTTAAGAGACCTACCCGGAGACATGATTGATGAAATCTTGTCTAGAGTCGGTCAGAATTCTTCGGCACAACTATTTAAGGCGAGATCAGTTTGTAAGACATTCGAAGAACGTTCCAAGAATGCCTTGGTTTATAAAAGGCTTTCGTTCGAAAGATGAGGGATATCACATTGGGAAATCCATAAGTTACGATGTGTTTACTTTGACGCATATATTGCGGGGAACCCAAATGCTATTTTACGCAATGGGTTAAGAAATTATTTTGACTCAATATATCCGAATATTGGACTTCGTGATTTAGAAAAAGCAGCTAACATGCAACATAAAGAAGCATGTTATGCTTACGGATTAGTAATGTTCGCTTCTCACCAAAGTGAGAACAAGAACATCGGGCTACAACTATTAAACAAAACGTTCCCACAAGTGACGGAGTCGGTAATTGGGGTAAGAAATGAGGTTTTTAGATTGTTACGGGACTGTTGGACATTACGTAACCCTCGTCCCTTTGACGACGTTATAACACGCTGTCTTATCAACGGCCATAACGGTTATGTTCCACAAGACCAAGGATGGGAAGTAATCCTAGTAAAACCAGAATGCATGACTTGTTTCTGGACATATGAATTACGTGTCTTTATTGCCTTTGCTGAACGACTTGTGTACTAGCTAGAATTATCTTCACAACCATCTTGTATCAAATTTATTGTGTGCTATATTTCATGCTATATGTAAAATAAGCGGTATTGTAAGTTTGTAAAATATTGTGTAAAAGTTTGAACGCGAAATATTATTATAATCAGTTTTTCATATAGAATTGTAGTAGTTGAATTGTATATTTGCTACTAAGTATGAACTTAACGGGTAGGTACTACCCGAATTTAAACTTATAAAACGCTAATATGAAGAAAAAGCTTTTATAAATGAGTTCATATTATGCTACGAAATACTATTAACTACTCTTAATATTCTGTATGATTAACTTGTTCCATTTGACTATTTTGAAGGAAATGGCACCGACTACTCGACACACCGTGAATATGAATGAAGAGGAACTCCGTACTTTTCTAGCTTCAAACATAGCCGCAGTACAGGCTGCGCTACATACTAACAATAACCTTGGATCTAGCAGTACAGGAAATCGTGTAGGATGCACCTACAAAGAATTCACTGCCTGCAAACCTTTGGAATTTGATGGAACCGAAGGACCGATCGGATTGAAACGGTGGACCGAGAAGGTCGAATCGGTGTTTTCCAAAAGTAAGTGTACTGAAGAGGACAAAGTGAAGTACGCTACGCATACCTTCACAGGTTCTGCGTTAACATGGTGGAATACCTATCTAGAGCAAGTGGGACAAGACGATGCGTACGCACTACCGTGGTCCGCATTCAAGCACATGATGAATGAGAAGTACCGTCCCAGAACCGAGGTCAATAAGCTCAAGACAGAACTTAGAGGGTTACGAACCCAAGGATTTGATATTACCACGTACGAAAGACGATTCACAGAATTGTGCCTATTGTGTCCGGGAGCATTCGAAGATGAGGAAGAGAAGATCGACGTGTTTGTGAAAGGATTACCGGAAAGAATCCAAGAAGATATAAGTTCACACGAGCCCGCCTCCATACAACAGGCATGTAGAATGGCTCACAAACTAGTGAACCAAATTGAAGAAAGAATTAAAGAACAGACGGCTAAAGAGGCCAATGTGAAGCAAGTCAAAAGAAAGTGGGAGGAAAACGGTGATAAGAATCACCAATACAACAACAACAGCAATTACAACAATAATCGCAACAATTATCCCAACAATCGCAACATCAATCGCAACTACAACAAACGGCCCAACAACAATAACAACAGCAACTACAACAATCATCCCAATAATAATAATAACCGCAACAACAACAACAATCAGAAGCAGCTATGCCAAAGGTGTGAAAAGTATCACTCGGGGTTCTGCACCAAATTTTGCAACAAGTGTAAAAGAAATGGTCATAGCGCGGTGAAGTGTGAGGTCTACGGACCAGGGGTTAATAGAACGAAAGGAACAAATGGTGTCGGAACGAGTAATGGCGGAGCAAGTAGTGTCGGAGCAAGTTATGCCAATGTAGTTTGTTATAAATGTGGAAAACCGGGCCACATTATTAGAAATTGCCCGAACCAGGAGAACACTAATGGACAAGGCCGCGGAAGAGTTTTCAATATTAATGCGGCAGAGGCACAGGAAGACTCGGAGCTTGTTACGGGTACGTTTCTTATTGACAATAAATCTGCTTACGTTTTATTTGATTCGGGTGCGGATAGAAGCTATATGAGTAGAGATTTTTGTGCTAAATTAAGTTGTCCATTGACGCCTTTGGATAGTAAATTTTTACTCGAATTAGCAAATGGTAAATTAATTTCAGCAGATAATATATGTCGGAATCGAGAAATTAAACTGGTTAGCGAAACATTTAAGATTGATTTGATACCAGAAGAGTTAGGGAGTTTTGATGTGATAATTGGTATGGACTGGTTGAAAGAAGTGAAAGCAGAGATCGTTTGTTACAAAAATGCAATTCGCATTATACGAGAAAAAGGAAAACCCTTAATGGTGTACGGAGAAAAGGGCAACACGAAGCTACATCTTATTAGTAATTTGAAGGCACAAAAACTAATAAGAAAAGGTTGCTATGCTGTTCTAGCACACGTCTAGAAAGTACAAACTGAAGAAAAGAGCATCAATGATGTTCCCATTGTAAAAGAATTTCCCGATGTATTTCCGAAAGAATTACCGGGATTACCCCCACATCGATCCGTTGAATTTCAAATAGATCTCGTACCAGGAGCTGCACCAATAGCTCGTGCTCCTTACAGACTCGCACCCAGCGAGATGAAAGAACTGCAAAGCTAATTACAAGAACTTTTAGAGCGTGGTTTCATTCAACCAAGCACATCACCGTGGGGAGCTCCTGTTTTGTTTGTCAAGAAGAAAGATGGTACATTCAGGTTGTGTATCGACTACCGAGAGTTGAACAAACTTACCATCAAGAACTGCTACCCACTACCTAGAATCGACGACTTATTTGATCAACTACAAGGCTCATCTGTTTATTCAAAGATTGACTTACGTTCCGGGTATCATCAAATGCGGGTGAAAGAAGATGATATTTCAAAGACTGCTTTCAGAACACGTTACGGTCATTATGAGTTTATGGTCATGCCGTTTGGTTTAACTAATGCACCAGCTATGTTCATGGACCTTATGAACCGAGTGTGTGGACCATACCTTGACAAGTTTGTCATTGTTTTCATTGATAACATACTTATTTACTCAAAGAATGACCAAGAACACGGTGAACATTTGAGAAAGGTGTTAGAAGTATTGAGGAAGGAAGAATTGTACGCTAAGTTTTCAAAGTGTACATTTTGGTTGGAAGAAGTTCAATTCCTCGGTCACATAGTGAACAAAGAAGGTATTAAGGTGGATCCGGCAAAGATAGAAACTGTTGAAAAGTGAGAAACCCCGAAAACTCCGAAACACATACGCCAGTTTTTAGGACTAGCTGGTTACTACAGAAGGTTCATCCAAGACTTTTCCAGAATAGCAAAACCCTTGACTGCATTAACGCATAAAGGGAAGAAATTTGAATGGAATGATGAACAAGAGAAAGCGTTTCAGTTATTGAAGAAAAAGCTAATTACGGCACCTATATTGTCATTGCCTGAAGGGAATGATGATTTTGTGATTTATTGTGACGCATCAACGCAAGGTCTCGGTTGTGTATTAATGCAACAAACGAAGGTGATTGCTTATGCATCTAGACAATTGAAGATTCACGAACAAAATTATACGACGCATGATTTGGAATTAGGCGCGGTTGTTTTTGCATTAAAGACTTGGAGGCACTACTTATATGGGGTCAAAAGTATTATATATACCGACCACAAAAGTCTTCAACACATATTTAATCAGAAACAACTGAATATGAGGCAGTGTAGGTGGATTGAATTATTGAATGCTTACGACTTTGAGATTCGTTACCACCCGGGGAAGGCAAATGTGGTAGCCGATGCCTTGAGCAGGAAGGACAGAGAACCCATTCGAGTAAAATCTATGAATATAATGATTCATAATAACCTTACTACTCAAATAAACGAGGCGCAAGAAGGAGTTTTAAAAGAGGGAAATTTAAAGGATGAAATACCCAAAGGATCGGAGAAGCATCTTAATATTCGGGAAGACGGAACCCGGTATAGGGCTGAAAGGATTTGGGTACCAAAATTTGGAGATATGAGAGAAATGGTACTTAGAGAAGCTCATAAAACCAGATACTCAATACATCCTGGAACGGGGAAGATGTACAAGGATCTCAAGAAACATTTTTGGTGGCCGAGTATGAAAGCCGATGTTTCTAAATACGTAAGAGAATGTTTGACGTGTTCTAAGGTCAAAGCTGAGCATCAGAAACCATCAGGTCTACTTCAACAACCCGAAATCCCGGAATGGAAATGGGAAAACATTACCATGGATTTCATCACTAAATTGCCAAGGACTGCAAGTGGTTTTGATACTATTTGGGTAATAGTTGATTATCTCACCAAATCAAAACACTTCCTGCCAATAAGAGAAGATGACAAGATGGAGAAGTTAGCACGACCGTATTTGAAGGAAGTCGTCTCCAGACATGGAATACCAATCTCTATTATCTCTGATAGGGATGGCAGATTTATTTCAAGATTCTGGCAGACATTACAGCAAGCATTAGGAACTCGTCTAGACATGAGTACTGCCTATCATCCACAAACTGATGGGCAGAGCGAAATGACGATACAAACGCTTGAAGACATGCTACGAGCATGTGTTATTGATTTCGGAAACAGTTGGGATCGACATCTACCGTTAGCAGAATTTTTCTACAACAACAGCTACCATTCAAGCATTGAGATGGCGCCGTTTGAAGCACTTTATGGTAGAAAGTGCAGGTCTCCGATTTGTTGGAGTGAAGTGGGGGATAGACAGATTACGGGTCCAGAGATTATACAAGAAACTACCGAGAAGATCATCCAAATTCAACAACGGTTGAAAACCGCCCAAAGTCGACAAAAGAGCAACGCTGACATTAAAAGAAAAGATATAGAATTTGAAATTGGAGAGATGGTCATGCTTAAAGTTGCACCTTGGAAAGGCGTTGTTCGATTTGGTAAACGAGGGAAATTAAATCCAAGGTATATTGGACCATTCAAGATTATTGATCGTGTCGGACCAGTAGCTTACCGACTTGAGTTACCTCAACAACTCGCGGCTGTACATAACACTTTCCACGTCTCGAATTTGAAGAAATGTTTTGCTAAAGAAGATCTCACTATTCCGTTAGATGAAATCCAAATCAACGAAAAACTTCAATTCATCGAAGAACCCGTCGAAATATTGGATCGTGAGGTTAAAAGACTTAAGCAAAACAAGATACCAATTGTTAAGGTTCGATGGAATGCTCGTAGAGGACCCGAGTTCACCTGGGAGCATGAAGATCGGATAAAGAAGAAATACCCGCATCTATTTCCAGAAGATTCGTCAACACCTTCAACAGCTTAAAATTTCGGGACGAAATTTATTTAACGGGTAGGTACTGTAGTGACCTGAACTTTTCCATGTTTATATATATTAATTGAGATTGATATTTACATGATTAAATGTTTCCAACATGTTAAGCAATCAAACTTGTTAAGACTTGATTAATTGAAATATGTTTCATATAGACAATTGACCACCCAAGTTGACCGGTGATTCACGAACGTTAAAACTTGTAAAAACTATATGATGACATATATATGGATATATATATATAGTTAACATGATACTATGATAAGTAAACATATCATTAAGTATATTAACAATGAACTACATATGTAAAAACAAGACTACTAACTTAATGATTTTTAAACGAGACATATATGTAACGATTATCGTTGTAAAGACATTTAATGTATATATATCATATTAAGAGATATTCATACATGATAATATCATGATAATATAATAATTTAAAATCTCATTTGATATTATAAACATTGGGTTAAAAACATTTAACAAGATCGTTAACCTAAAGGTTTCAAAACAACACTTACATGTAACGACTAACGATGACTTAACGACTCAGTTAAAATGTATATACATGTAGTGTTTTAATATGTATTTATAAACTTTTGAAAGACTTCAATACACTTATCAAAATACTTCTACTTAACAAAAATGCTTACAATTACATCCTCGTTTAGCTTCATCAACAATTCTACTCGTATGCACCCGTATTTGTACTCGTACAATACACAGCTTTTAGATGTATGTACTATTGGTATATACACTCCAATGATCAGCTCTTAGCAGCCCATGTGAGTTACCTAACACATGTGAGAACCATCATTTGGCAACTAGCATGAAATATCTCATAAAATTACAAAAATATGAGTAATCATTCATGACTTATTTACATGAAAACAAAATTACATATCCTTTATATCTAATCCATACACCAACGAACAAAAACACCTACAAACACTTTCATTCTTCAATTTTCTTCATCTAATTGATCTCTCTCAAGTTCTATCTTCAAGTTCTAAGTGTTCTTCATATATTCAACAAGTTCTAGTTACATAAAATCAAGAATACTTTCAAGTTTGCTAGCTCACTTCCAATCTTGTAAGGTGATCATCCAACCTCAAGAAATCTTTGTTTCTTATAGTAGGTTATCATTCTAATACAAGGTAATAATCATATTCAAACTTTGGTTCAATTTCTATAACTATAACAATCTTATTTCAAGTGATGATCTTACTTGAACTTGTTTTCGTGTCATGATTCTGCTTCAAGAACTTCGAGCCATCCAAGGATCCGTTGAAGCTAGATCCATTTTTCTCTTTTCCAGTAGGTTTATCCAAGGAACTTAAGGTAGTAATGATGTTCATAACATCATTCGATTCATACATATAAAGCTATCTTATTCGAAGGTTTAAACTTGTAATCACTAGAACATAGTTTAGTTAATTCTAAACTTGTTCGCAAACAAAAGTTAATCCTTCTAACTTGACTTTTAAAATCAACTAAACACATGTTCTATATCTATATGATATGCTAACTTAATGATTTAAAACCTGAAAACACGAAAAACACCGTAAAACCGGATTTACGCCGTCGTAGTAACACCGCGGGCTGTTTTGGGTTAGTTAATTAAAACCTATGATAAACTTTGATTTAAAAGTTGTTATTCTGAGAAAATGATTTTTATTATGAACATGAAACTATATCCAAAAATTATGGTTAAACTCAAAGTGGAAGTATGTTTTCTAAAATGGTCATCTAGACGTTGTTCTTTCGACTGAAATGACTACCTTTACAAAAACGACTTGTAACTTATTTTTCCGACTATTAACTTATACTTTTTCTGTTTATATTCATAAAATAGAGTTCAATATGAAACCATATCAATTTGATTCACTCAAAACGGATTTAAAATGAAGAAGTTATGGGTAAAACAAGATTGGATAATTTTTCTCATTTTAGCTACGTGAAAATTGGTAACAAATATATTCCAACCATAACTTAATCAACTTGTATTGTATATTATGTAATCTTGAGATACCATAGACACGTATACAATGTTTCGACCTATCATGTCGACACATCTATATATATTTCGGAACAACCATAGACACTCTATATGTGAATGTTGGAGTTAGCTATACAGGGTTGAGGTTGATTCCAAAATATATATAGTTTGAGTTGTGGTCAATACTGAGATACGTATACACTAGGTCGTGGATTGATTCAAGATAATATTTATCGATTTATTTCTGTACATCTAACTGTGGACAACTAGTTGTAGGTTACTAACGAGGACAGCTGACTTAATAAACTTAAAACATCAAAATATATTAAAAGTGTTGTAAATATATTTTGAACATACTTTGATATATATGTATATATTGTTATAGGTTCATGAATCAACCAGTGGCCAAGTCTTACTTCCCGGCGAAGTAAAAATCTGTGAAAGTGAGTTATAGTCCCACTTTTAAAATCTAATATTTTTGGGATGAGAATACATGCAGGTTTTATAAATGATTTACAAAATAGACACAAGTACGTGAAACTACATTCTATGGTTGAATTATCGAAATCGAATATGCCCCTTTTATTAAGTCTGGTAATCTAAGAATTAGGGAATAGACACCCTAATTGACGCGAACTCTAAAGATAGATCTATTGGGCCTAACAAACCCCATCCAAAGTACCGAATGCTTTAGTACTTCGAAATTTATATCATATCCGAAGGGTGTCCCGGAATGATGGGGATATTCTTATATATGCATCTTGTTAATGTCGGTTACCAGGTGTTCACCATATGAATGATTTTTATCTCTATGTATGGGATGTGTATTGAAATATGAAATCTTGTGGTCTATTATTATGATTTGATATATATAGGTTAAACCTATAACTCACCAACATTTTTGTTGACGTTTTAAGCATGTTTATTCTCAGGTGATTATTAAGAGCTTCCGCTGTCGCATACTTAAATAAGGACGATATTTGGAGTCCATGCTTGTATGATATTGTGTAAAAACTGCATTCAAGAAACTTATTTTGTTGTAACATATTTGTATTGTAAACCATTATGTAATGGTGTAAACAGGATATTTTAGATTATCATTATTTGATAATCTACGTAAAGCTTTTTAAACCTTTTTTGATGAAATAAAGGTTATGGTTTGTTTTAAAATGAATGCAGTCTTTGAAAAACGTCTCATATAGAGGTCAAAACCTCGCAACGAAATCAATTAATATGGAACGTTTTTAATCAATAAGAACGGGACATTTCATTAAATGTACTGTGTATACCGATCATAAAAGCCTTCAACATATCTTCAACCAAAAACAACTGAACATGAGGCAACGTAGGTGGGTCGAGCTGATAAACGACTATGATTGTGAAATTCGATATCATCCCGGGAAAGCAAATGTAGTAGCAGATGCTTTAAGCAGGAAATAAAGAGAGCCGATTCGAGTACGAGCAATGAATTTGAAGATTTGTACGAACCTCACTACCCAAATTAAGGAGGCTCAACAAGGAGCTCTTTCTGAAGAAAACTTTGGAAATGAGATGCTTAAAGGATTAGTTAAACAGCTTGTTACACGGGTGGATGGAACCCGATACTTCGCTGGACGCATTTGGGTACCGAAGTTTAAAGGGTTAAGAAAATTGGTTTTGGATGAGGCACATAAGACGAGATACTCGATACATCCCGGAGCTGGAAAGATGTATCAAGATCCTAAAGCACACTTTTGGTGGCCAAATTTGAAAGCTGATATTGCAACGTACATCGGAGAATGTTTGACTTGCTCCAAAGTCAAGGCGGAACATCAGAAACCGTCAGGTCTGCTTCAACAACCAGAAATCCCGGAATGGAAATGGGAATGTATTACTATGAATTTCATCACGAAGCTACCAAAGACTGCATCGGGTTACGACACCATTTGGGTAATTGTCGATCGTCTCACCAAATCCGCACATTTCCTACCTATGAAGGAAATGGATAAGATGGAGAAATTGGTACGATTATACATGAAGGAAGTTGTTTCAAGACATGGAGTACCTATCTCCATTATATCCGATCGCGATAGTCGATTTACGTCAAAGTTTTGGCAATCACTACATGAAGCTCTAGGGACTCGTCTGGATATGAGCACTGCATATCATCCTCAGACCGATGGGAAAAGTGAAAGGACCATTCAGACTCTTGAAGACATGCTTAGAGCATGTGTGATCGATTTCGGAAACGGATGGGATAAATATTTACCATTGGCAGAATTCTCGTATAACAACAGTTATCATACGAGTATTAATGCTGCACCATTCGAAGCACTTTATGGAAGAAAGTGTAGATCCCCTATCTGTTGGAACGAAGTAGGTGACAGACAACTTACTGGTCCCGAGATCATACAGGAGACTACTGATAAGATTATGCAAATCAAGGAGAGATTGAAGACCGCCCAAAGTTGTCAAAAGAGCTATGCTGATGTTCGAAGGAAGCCATTAGAATTTCAGGTTGATGACATGGTTATGTTAAAGGTGTCACCTTGGAAAGGTGTGATACGCTTTGGTAAGAGGGGTAATTTGAACCCAAGATACGTAGGACCATTCAAGATCACCGAATTTATTGGACCGGTGGCTTATCGACTTAAGCTACCACAACAACTTGCTGGAGTACACAATACCTTTCACGTCTCGAACCTAATGAAATGCCTTGGAAAAGAATACCTCACTGTTCCTCTTGAAGAAATCCAAATCGACGAGAAACTGCATTTTATAGAAGAGCCTGTCAAAATCATGGACCGTGAAGTCAAACAGCTCAAGCAAAGCAACATACCTATAGTTAGGGTTCGTTGGAATGCTCGAAGAGGTTCCAAGTTCACTTGGGAAAGAGAGGACCAGATGAAACAGAAGTATCCACATCTGTTTACAAACACCGCCCATTAAATAGGTACTACTTCAAATTTCGGGACGAAATTTCTTTAACAGGTAGGTACTGTAATGACCCGGATTTTTCCGACTACTTGATTATACTATTTATATGATTTAATAATTTAGACATGATAAGCAATGAATTTTAATAAGTCTTGAACCTCCGGAAGGAATTTTATATAAGCAGTTGACCACCCTTTTATTCCTACGATTCAAGAATGTCATAACTTATATTAATTATATATATATGTGTATATATACATATATTTAACTTGAAAATATGATAATTAAATATCTCATTAAGTATATTAACAAAGTATTATATATATATTTTCATACTGCTAATTTAATGAGTTTTTGAACAATATATATTTTACTATTTAAACGACGTAATTAACTTAAATTAAAATGTATGTACATACAATGTATTACGAGTGTAAATACATCCTTACAAGTATTGAATACACTTTATAATATACCAATACATATAAAGGATAGTTATACTCATATTTCCGTTCAATTTCCTCAAGAATTCTACTCGCATTCATACGGTATTTTTACCCGTATTATACACAGTTTCTAGAAGTATTTACTATTGGTATATACCAATAGAAATCTGCAATTATTTGTGTAATATGTCATCCATGACCTAATCAATTTAATATGTCATCCATGACTTAATACATTTTAACTTATCTTAGATATTTTCACTAAAAACCAAATTTTCAAGCCTATAAATAAGCACCATTTCTAACTCATTTTTACACACACTTGCAAGAACTCTCTCAAGTTTTGTTCTGCTACTTCTTTCCAGCAACTTTACATTCTAAACTTGAGGTAAAAGCTCCACTTCAACTCTTGTTCAATTCATATGTTTATAGCTATCTATATAAGATTTTATAAACTAGAACATAGTTTAGTTGATTTTAAACTTGTTTGAAAAAACTAATCTAATCTTTCTAACTTAACTCTAATAACACTTATTTATATGTATTATGATATTATATTAAGTTAATATAAGAACTTATAACTTGTACATATGAAGAACACCTTGAAACTTAACATATATCATTTAATCTCCATTCGGTAAAAAGCGGGCTGTTTTGGGTTGGGAATTAAAAACCTATCTTAGACTTTGAGTTCGAGGCTAAGACTTTGGAAATATGTTAATATATGTAAATAAGACTTCCAGTATTGTTTTCATGATTTTAGACAAAGTGGAAGTATTTTATCAAAAATCATATATTGGGTAGATGCCGGGATTTTCCCAAATCTGTCCACTGACAAAAAAAGAGGGTAAAGCTCTAAAAATTACTACTTGGGCTGATCTTTTCGAATTGGTTTTGTTAAATTTACTTCTTAAGGAATCCATAGCAATTTGATTCACTTTAAACGGAGTTGTAATGAATATTTGGCGAGTAAAACAAAATCTGCTAAAATTAACGTTGTATGGACGAAATTTATATTATAAAAACTATATTAACCATATCCTTGCTAACTTTTCCTATATCCTATATATATTTAGACATGTTATCATTAGTATAACAAAATATTGTAATCTTGGTTAATTCCGAGATTGTATATATATAATAATCTTGGTACGTTCCATGACAATACGTGCACAATACGTTTTGATAAATCTTAAGACAATACGTACACAATACGTCTTAGTTAATTCTAAGACAATACGTATACAATACGTCTATGGATTGATACAATACAATATGTACACAATACGGCTTGGGGTAATTCTAAGATTATATATATATACCGATTAATGGACTTTTCGAACTATTTTGGACTACCAACATAAAATGTTAAAAATTATTATATAAGTATTCTATGAACTTGCTTTATTTTATATGTCGTATTATTATCTGAATCATTATTATTGTTATAGGTGAAAGGACCCTTTCATATACATTATAAACAATTCACAATAGTTGATTACATCGCGAGGTATTTGACCTCTATATGATAAATTTTACAAACATTGCATTCGCTTTTAAAAGACAAACTTTCTTTACATCAAAAATTGACAGGCATGCATACCATTTCATAATATCCACTATTCAACTATAGATTGACTTAATAATAATCTTTGATGAACTCAATGACTCGAATGCAACGTTCTTCGAAATATGCCATGAAAGACTCCAAGTAATATCTTTAAAATGAGCAAATGCACAGCGGAAGATTTCTTTAATACCTGAGAATAAACATGCTTTAAAGTGTCAACCAAAATGTTGGTGAGTTCATTAGTTTATCATAATCATTAATTTCCATCATTTTAATAGACTACAAGATTTTTATTTTCATTTCTCATAAATATACGTCCCATGCATAGAGACAAAAATCATTCATATGGATTGAACACCTGGTAACTGACATTAACAAGATGCATATAAGAATATCCCCTATCATTTCGGAAAATCCTTCGGACATGATAAAAACAACATCGAAGTACTAAAGCATCCGGTACTTTGGATGTGGTTCGTTAGGCCCAATAGATCTATCTTTAGGATTCGCATCAATTAGTAGATTGGTTTACTAATTCTTAGGTTACCAAGCAAAAGGGCATATTCGGCTTCGATCATTCAACCATATAATGTAGTTTCGATTACTTGTGTCTATTTCGTAAAACATTTATAAAAATTTCGCATGTATTCTCAGCCCAAAAATTTAAAGGGTAAAAAGGCAAATGAAACTCACCATACTGTATTTCGTAGTAAAAATACATATAACATCATTGAACAAGTGCAAGGTTGGCCTCAGATTCACGAACCTAAATTAAGTATATATATTTATATGTTGGTCAATATTTGTATAGCAATTTAGGTCAGGTCATAGTGTACCACAATCCTAATGTTCGAGTCTAGTATGCAGAAGTCAACAAAAGTCAATTTGACTCAAAATGATTTCCAAAATTTATACATGATTATTATATAGTTTAAATATCGTCGTTTTATATTTTAAAATATTTTTAAAAGATGTATTAGAGTAAATAATATAATTCATTTATTAATAAATAAAACTTTATATAAAAATATACTTTTATATATATTAAGTAATAAATTTATAAAGTTTATTTAATATCATAAAAATATTACAATAGGTTTTATTAAGGTAATTGTATTACATATTTATTTGATAAAATAACATTGATAATAATAACAAGTAAAAGTTGTATTATTTTGTAATAATAATAATTATTTTTCTATTAATAAAAATATCAATATTTATTTTTATTTTTACCAAAAATGATATTATGATAAAATGATAATCCTAATTATGATAACTTTAATATTTACGATACATTTTAATATTAACTTTAAAATAATAATTTTAAAATGATAATAATAATGATATTTTATAATAACAATGACATTTCTATTATAAATGATATTTTAAGTAAAAATATTAATAATACTTTTAATAAAATGATAAAAATAATAAGAACGATAATTTTTATCTAAATCAATATCTTACAATATTTTAATTTCATCATGATACTCATACTCATTATTTTCTAATTTATTCGTTTAATAGTTTTTAATTGTCTTTTATATTATTTTAGTGTTAATGATAATAATAATTATAATAACTAGGTGTTACTAATATTAGTTCTAATTATAATAATACTAAAAATAATAAATATTATAATTATATTAATACTAATAACTATTTAATGATAATAATAATATAACTTTAACGATAGTAATAATAATAAAATAACAATTTTTAATGATAATACTCCTAATAGTAATAATGATAATGATAGTAATAATAATAATGATAATAATACTAATAATAATAATAATAATAATAATAATAATAATAATAATAATAATAATAATAATAATAATAATAATAATAATAATAATAATAATAATAATAATAATTAGATAAAAAATTATAACGACGATAATAATAATCATTTTTAATAATAATACAAAGATTCAATTGACTATAACTTCTAATCCGTTCATTGAAACCACTCGATATATAAATGAAAAGTTCTTAGTTTTTCGCTAGCTTTTCAACGACATGCATATCTTATACCTTATCTCAACCGCATATGTAACTAATTCAAGATTCAACATATCCTATCTCATGGCAATCTCAAAAGTACAAGCATGCATAATCCTAAATACTCGAGCACTAGTCAAGGATACACTATTACTATATAAAAGTTAAGTTATGAGTGCTCACGTATCAATATTGAGATTTAATATTGCAGGAAAGGTACGTAGACGCGGCGGAGATGACAAACACTAAATTGATCTCACGAGCATATCCATGAACCATACCCATCACCTCCATAGCTATAACTCATAATTTCCTTAGCCCTATCCCACTTGAAAAGCCCGTCTTAAAATAATTCACTCATGACCTCATCCTAGTATTTTATGTATAATACTAATAATATCGCTACCTAATATTACTAATACTAATAATAATAATATTAATAATAATAATCTTGATATTAATAATAATAATAATAATATAAATAATAATAATTCTATACGTAGTACTAGATATATGAAAGTGGATGTTTGTGTGTGCATAATAATCTGAGTACGTTTGCATTTTATAGAACCATTTCAAGTCTTGCACCTCATGCTTCCGTGATTTGCGGCGTCAATGTTACATCATATATGAAATAAATAAAAAGAACGTGAGTGCGGTTTACAAAAGGTGGAATGTTACGTCCGTGATTTGAAGTTTACTTCATATAAGAATAAAAAAAAGAATGTGGTTATTATTTTATGTTATATTTAATATAATATATTTAATTTATATAATTACTTATATACTATATTATATTTATGTTCATGGTAAAAATATAATTTTTACAAAAATGACTCATACGTTGTCACTCGACTCATGTACCACTTTCGGTTTTTCGAGCGCACTTTCGTACGTTTAGAAAACTAGCCTTTTTCGTTGCGCCACGTGTACCTTTAATAATAATTTGATTTATTTATCAAAAATTTACTTTATGAAAATGTATCTTATAAATTTTGAGCGTCGTGGTCATTTGCTTCTATAAATCAATGATGAAATGTCCCGTTCATATTGATTATAAACGTTCCATATTAATTGATTTCGTCGCGAGGTTTTGACCTCTATATGAGACGTTTTTCAAAGACTGCATTCATTTTTATAACAACCATAACCTTTGTTTATCGATAAAGGTTTAAAAAGCATTACGTAGATTATCAAATAATGATAATCTAAAATATACCGTTTACACATGACCATTACATAATGGTTTACAATAAAAATATATTACATCAAAGTAAGTTTCTTGAATGCAGTTTTTACACAATATCATACAAGCATGGACTCTATATCTTGTCCTTATTTTAGTATGCAACAGCGGAAGTTCTTAATAATCACCTGAGAATAAACATGCTTAAAATGTCAATAAAAATGTTGGTGAGTTATAGGTTTAACCTATATATTATCAAATCATAATAATAGACCACAAGATTTCTCATTTTCATAAATATCATTACACTCGCAAGTGCATAAAAATCATTCATATGTTGAATACCTGGTAACCGACAATAACTTAATGTATAGAATATCCCCAAAACAGAACCTCTTGTCTGTATAATAATCTCAAAGTACTAAACCATCCATAACCTGAATGGGGGTTGTTAAGCCCAATAGATCTATCTTTAGGATTCGCATTAATTAGGGGCCATTTCCCTAATTCTTAGGCTACCAGACTTGAAGGGCGATATTCGGTTTAATAATCCAACCATAGAATGTAGTTTCGCATACTTGCGTCTATTTTGTAAAACATTTATAAAACTGCATGTATTCTCATCCAAAAAATATTAGATTTTAAAAATGGGACAATAACTCACTTTCACAGATTTTTACTTCGTCGGGAAGTAAGACTTGGCCACTGGTCGATTCACGAACCTATAACAAATATGTACATATATATCAAAGTATGTTCAAAATATATTTACAACATTTTTAATACGTTTTACTGTTTTAAGTTTATTAAGTCAGTTGTCCTTGTTAGTAACCTACAACTAGTTGTCCACAGTTAGATGTACAGAAATAAATCGATATATATTATCTTGAATCAATCTACGACCCAGTATATACACGTCTCAGGCTAGATCACAACTCAAGGTATATATATTTTTGGAATCAACCTCAACCCTGTATAGCTAACTCCAACATTACTGCATATAGAGTGTCTATGGTTGTTCTAAATAATATATATACATGGGTTGATATGATATGTCAAAACATTTGCATACGTGTCTGATGTATTCTAGAGGGTGTGTATGAAACGGCTATCAGTTTTATATTTATTTACTACAGGAAATCACCTAAATTAAACTAAAACACAAAAGGCAAGTATACCTATCGTGTAATAATATAGCTAAGGTAAAGTCCGGGAGGTCGATCCGTGGACACTATTATTGGGTGTCTTACTAGGTCAAATTAGTTAATTAAGTAGTTAAACTAGATTTAGTGATATATAGTAATTATAGGTAACTTTGGGGGTTTTTACCGTTTAATAACCGGTTTGTCGATTTTATATTTTAAGCGTACAGATAAATGACGATAATTAAAGTGCGTAAAATAAATAACAATATTAAAATGACAATAAATAAAATTGCGAGTAAATGAAAGTACGATGAGAAATACAATAAAAGAATTATGCTTATTTAAACTTCCGTAATCATGATGTTTGACGTTTTGATTTTAATTTATTATGCTGGGTTAATTGTCCTTTGTCCTGGATTTATTTGATACCTATCTGGTTTTTGCCCATAATAGTTCATCGGTCATAATTATAAAATGATCGTCAAATTAACCTTATACCCGAAGTCAAATATTCCAACTAATTGGGGATTCGAACTGTAACAAGGTCTTAATACTTTGTTAATAATTACACCAGGTTATCGACTGTGTGTAATCCAAGGTCTTAATACTTTGTTAACAATTACACCAATTACCCTTATATGTAATCCACCCCTGTTTTAATTAGTCCATGATTATTAATTTACCCACTTGGCCAGAATGAATAATAAATTACCCAACCCAATTGATTAATTAAATGATTGTAAACGATGTCGTATAAACGTCACTAAATAGGACATGCATAATCATTTAATAATTATTAGATTAACTAATTTGAAGATAGGTTCGACAGACTCCAAAGAGTTGTCATTCGATTAGACAATACCCCCCATCTATTAATGGTCCATGGTCCAATGTCCACAAGTGTCGGTCTTTTGTCCATACCCTAATTATGGTACAAAATTCAATAACCCAATCTTTAATATTTAGTCCAACATCATGATTACTTCGGCTCAAATAAGCATACTAATAATTTAGTTACGAGACATTAATTTAAAAAGGAAGAACATAGCTTACAGTGGTGAATAATCGCGTAGCGTTACACGGACAGAGTTCCGACTTTAAAACTCGTAAAACATTTCTTACAATTATAATTATAATTATAAATATATATAAATTACATATATAGAGAAAGAAGATTGGAAAAAGGTGTGTCTTTCTTCATTCTCCATAGTCTCGTTTTATAGGCAAATGTTGATTTGAAATTTTCACTTATGACCCCTTAACTATGCTCAATTAACAACTTTTTATTATTTATTATTATTCTTATTATGAATTATTTAAATATTATATTATATTCTTGTGCATAGTTGACTTGTACTTTCAGCTCCGTTGCGTCGAGCGTTGAAAGTTGGTTCATGTCTCGGTTCCGGATTTTCGAACGCCTTTTCGTATAATTTAATATCATGTACTTTGCGTTTTGCGGCTTGTACGTTTGTAATTTTTAGACGTTTCTCATCAATATATTGAATCACTTGGATTGTACTTTGTACTTTTTAGCTTTTTGGTCGTTCTTCAAATCGTCGAATCTGCCTTTTGTCTTCACCTTTTATTATTTAAACGAATATCACTTGTAAATAGAACAATTGCAACTAAAATCTTATCTTTCTTGAGGGATAATGCTATGAAATATGTGTTCGTTTTTAGCATTATCAATATTCCCACACTTGAGCGTTGCTTGTCCTCAAGCAATATAGTCTTGAAATAAAAACATACTTGAATCACTTCTTTATTCTTCACATTTGTACATCAGTGATTTCAATACGGCGGTTATGAACAATGATAGTAACGATGTGGTTTACAGTCTCACATGACTATAAAAATTTAGATCCGTTAGGAAATTGGATCTTTATGAAAACATTTGATCTTTTGAAAATTCAATCTAGTTTTTATCCTAGATAAGTTTTCCGGAATAACCCTTCACCGGTGTTGCAAAATGTTATTGTGGGTTTTGTGGGTTTCGGATTTTAAAATTTTAGCTCAAAACTTTACGGTTTTGTGTCACCCACTTTCTAACCTTGTATTAGGAAAGCAACACGTCCAGTTTACTTGTCCCGTATATTACCTTTCGGTAAACTACCGTCCGGTTGTAAAGGAAAGCGATGAACAAGAAACTGTTAAGGCAATGTCTAATGACATGCATTTGTTCATGGTCTAAAACGTGTCGGATGCTATTACTATCCTTTGTAGGAGCAATAGTAAAGATCATCCTATAATTTTTCTGGTCTGGCACAACGTCCTGTCTTCGACCATGCTATGCAACCACCGTTCTTACGGTTGACACCCGATTTGGTTCAGGTGACCTAATGAATTCTGATGAATTCTCAGGATTTTACGTTCAATGGTAATGAACGCATTGAAAATAGGTTTTCAGAAAATAAATCGGTTTGTAATTTGATCAAAATATTTTCTCGTTCAAGTTCGAGTTTAGATATCATCGAATTCCATGAGTTTGTAATTCTCAATCTTTAAAGTCAATCTCAAGGATTGAGTAATATCAGGCTTAAAAGCTGATTTTTAATCTTTAAGGAGATTATCCTTACTGGGGGTCTGATTCATTAGTCTTATCAAGCTAATTTGCACGGCGCCCTCCCCATTTTACGAGACAGATCCTCTCATGGTTAGGATAAGTCTGACCACATGGCGACCCTGTTTGATGCTGAGGTCCGTGGATTTCCTGCTGATTTTAGAGATGACTTTTCTAGATTTTTCGTCAACCTACAGCTGGTCTGGACGACAACTTCTTGACCTAAATCAAGAAGCGGGTGTCTTTTTTGGAAGACTTTACTTCCTTTTAATGATGGAATTGATTCATCGTGTAGATCCATCTTTCTTTCGAATATATTACAGTAAATCGGGTAAAACTGATTAGTTTAGTCCAAAACAAAAGTACCTGCAATAAGCTTGTACAGATATGTGATATATGTTTTAAAGAACTTGGTGAATTCTTCCCACACTCAGCTTTTATTTATTTCTTTCTTTGCCTTTTTATTCCCCTCTATTCCATTTTAAATGAATTCAAGCGTTTTGGGTTGTTTCTCAATTTATGTCCTTTCCAAGGTAACAATAATTTTGGTAGTATCACCTAGTTTTATTGTTCATAAATATGTATAAACATGATTTTGAATTCATTTAGTTGAAAATTTTTCAAATTTTCACAAAATTTGGCAATTAAAGCTAGTGTAAACCCGAGAGAATTTATAACCCTTCCCCACACTTGAGATCTTGCAATGCCCTCATTTACAAGAAATCAGTAAAAATTTAAATTCATGAGGGTGATTAGTGTAAAAAAATGATTAAAATTACCGAGTTTGCAAACATATTGTTGTTATTTCACATTTGATATTTTGCGTCTTGTCGTCAAAATTAGTAGCTTTTGCTGAACTTAATGACAGTCTTTGAAAGTGCGTTGTTTTACCCTGTTTTGTACATAAGATAAACTACAAACATATATACATATTTTTGAAGTTTGGTATATTACCTCACTTTCAAAAATTTATAAAATCTAATATTTTTTTGGCATACTTTAAATCAATAAAATTAAAAATAATGATAACAAAATTTGTCGTCCCGTCCTCGGGTAAAGCAATTTCGGTTCAATGACCTAGTGTTTAACTCACGACGAATTTTAGAAATCATTTTTTTTAAACTTAATTAAATAAAGTAAATTTTTGTTTTTAAAATCACACAAAACTTAAATTTAAAAAGCATATTAATTTCATATAAAACCTACAAAAAAAAAAAAATTCAGAATGGGGGGAGAAAACTAGTTCTTTAGTGTCTGCTAGTGAAAAAGACCAATCGGATTCCATTCTCGGAACTACACGAGAACAGAACAACTAACTCTAGACAGCATTTTCTTTTTAGAACATTTTGAATCTCCCCACACTTAGGTAGTTGTGGTGTCAAAATTGTGATTAACTTCATCGTCAATTTTTCTTAGACCATAATCAACTTGCATATCTGTGACTTTTGCTTTAAGCCATTGGTTGGATTCTTGTGTAATATCCACAAATTCAACTAATTTCACCTTTTCTTTAGGCAACAGATTGGATACTAACCGGTTACATAACTTAAAGTTCCCCTTGGTTCTAGCATCGCGAATTCGTTTAATAAGTTTCTTCATTGAACTATTAATAGCAGGATCATTTAATTTCGTATCAACAACGGGGTTCTTTGTTATCAGGTCATCATTAGGTGTTACTTCATTTTCCCCACACTTAGGCGTTTTATTATTGTTGAGCACTACCATTGGAGTTGGTAAAACAACATGGTTCTTACCAATCATTTTTGCTGGTTCAACGGTTTTGGTTGGTGGAGATTTAGACTTTCGAATCATAAAGATGATCGATTTCTCATCATTACTAAGTATCATTCTACCCTTTCTTACATCAAATAACGCCCCGGTGGACGCTAAGAATGGTCGATCTAAAATTAGAGGAATGTTTGGGTCCTCTTCTATGTCAATGACAATGAATTCGACTAGAAAGGTTAAATTACCTACTTGAACGGGTAGGTTGTCAGCAATTCCAACTGGGTGCTTAATGGTTTGATCAAGGAATCGAACACTCATATCCGTTGGACTTAACTCACCTACTCCTAATCTCTTATATAATGAAAGAGGCATAACACTCACACTTGCACCTAAATCTGCTAGTGCATCATACATGACACAGTCACTTAGTAGACAAGGAACAATAAATTCACTCGGATCACCTACCCTAGGTGGAGGTTTTGGTGGAACTGTCTTCACCGGGTTTACTTCTACGGTTTTTGTTTCTTGCACTTTCTTATTCTTCTTCTTCTTCTTTTTTCCAAAGGTATCACAAACTTTATTACCTATCACTTGCTCATACTCAACTCCTTTTCTTGGAAACGGGATGGGTGTTTTGTATGGTGCCACTACTGGCTTTACATACTCGGGTGGTGGTGGTGTTGTAACTTCTTCATTGTTACTCACATCTAAAACTTTCCCATCTTCTGGTGTTGGTTTTTCAGAATTTGTTGATACCATGTTAACATTTTCATTCCGAGGATTTACTTCATTATTACTAGGTAGCTTTCCTTGTTCCCTTTCACTCATCAATCTAATAAGAGTACCTACTTGTTTTTCTAGATTCAAAATGGAAGCTTGTTGAGTTCTAAATGACTGATCAAACCTCTCATTCATTTGGGTTTGAGTTTCAATAAATTGTATTTGAGATTCAACTAGCTTAAATACCACTTCTTCCAGATTTGACTTTTTCTCTTCGGTTTGTTGTGGTGGTTTATACAAGCCAGGTCTTTGTTGATTGAAAGTGTTGTTTTGAGTTGGTTGGTTATTCGGACCTTGTTAGTTGTATGAGTTATTATTGGGTCCATTTGGATTGTAAAGAATGTTTTGATTTCGATTAAAGTTTGGCCTTGGAGGTTGATAATTATTTTGATAATTATTTCCCGGCCTTTGGTTTATGTAGGAAACATTCTCTCGTTGTTCCATCGTTTACTCAACATTACAATATTTCGTTAAGTGTGGTCCACCGCGTTGCTCACAACTGATTCGTATTGCGTGAATATCTTTAGTCATCTTTTCCATTCGTCTCTCGAAAGCATCAATTTTTGCGGAAACAGAATCAAAGTTATGGCTAGAATCGGCTCTAGCCGCTTTAGATGAATGAAAAATATCTTTTTCCTGATGCCACTCATGAGAGTGGGATGCTGTGTTATCAATGATCTTGTGAGCTTCGGTTGCGGTTTTCTTCATAATGGATCCACCAGCTGCTGTGTCGATGTCTTTTCGTGTGGCGATGTCGACGCCTTTATAGAAAATTTGCACTATTTGAAAAGTATCTAAACCATGTTGAGGACATCCTCTCAACATCCTTCCGAATCTTGTCCATGCCTCATATAACGTTTCATTTGGCTTTTGCACGAACGTGACAATTTCTCCTTGAAGTCTCACGGCTTTAGATGCCGGAAAGAATCTTTGAAGAAATTTCTCAACTAAAATATCCCATGAGTCAATCGTTCCTTCAGGTAACGATTCTAACCAATCTTTGGCTTCTCCTTTTAAAGTCCATGGGAACAACATAAAATAAATAGTTTCATCCTCAACTTCTCGGATTTTAAATAGATTACAAATCCTATTAAAAGTTCGAAGATATTCGTTTGGATCTTATTTTGTTGTACCACCAAATTGGTACTGATTGGTGATCATGTGTAGGATTTGTCCTTTGATTTCAAAATCTGATACTCTAACATCTGGCTGATTAATGGCGTGACCTTGGCCCGTGCGTGTGGCTCTCATTCGGTCTTCCATACTTTGAGGTTCCGTTACTTCCATAATTGAATTTGTTGAATCCGAATCACTAGAAGATTCTGATTTAACTATTTGTGGTTCAGGAGGAATGATTAGTGGTTCAGGATCTTGAAATTGTCCTTGAATATCCTCTGGATTCTCAGTTGTGAGATTGGGTTCAAAAAATGGATTATCGGAAATTTGAGTTGGAGTACTTGGTCGACTAGATGACAATTCTAAAGAAAAATCAACGGCGACAATATTGGATAGATGTCTTGATCGAGTTACAGGTGGTGAACGTATGAAAGGTGGTGAACGTTTTGCTCGGTGCATTCACTGAATATCCTATTAGTTATAAAAATAAAAATTATATAAGTTATCAAATTAATAGACTTTTCTGATTTTGCCCACGTTTCGAATAGCCAATAGATGCAGCAGGTAGCCAGGACCCTTTAAATCGGAAGCCCACAACTCGCCACTAACAAATCCAACTATTACTACGAACCAGAAAATTTGGATGTCTATCAATTTAATCGCTTAAAATAATTTTTCGTTTGAAATTTTAGAAAAGAAATAGAAAATTCTATGTCCTAAAAACTAGAGCGTCGAGAAATAAGAAAGAAAAAGATTGCGTCGAAAAACATCGAAAAAATAAAAGGTCGAAAAATAAAAAAGTAGCGTGTCGAAACTTAAAAGGGATTCTAAACGAAAAATGGCAATTACTTAAAATGATACTAAAATTTTAACACGGCGTCGCAAAATTTTAAGCCACCTAAATCTTAGTCTAAAGAAAAAGCACTTAAGGGATTTTACGGCAAAGCCTAAAAATCTAAAAGTATAAAAATAACTATGGCAAAACTAAACTTAATACTAAAAGTTGTAACTAGAGTCTAAAAATCTAAAGGTAATATAAACCTTAAAATAAATATATATATTTTGTTAATTTTATAGACAAAATCTTAAAAATATATATATATATATTAAAAAAAAATTATTTTTATATATTTTTTTTTACGAAATTAATAATTTTTTTATTATTTTTTTAAAAAAAAACTTTTTTTTCACGAAATTAATATTTTTTTTTATTATTTTTTTTTAAAACTTTTTTTAACTCATTTACTATTCATGAATAGTAAATGCAACGAAATTAATTAATTTACTATTCACATGAAAGCGACATGATATAAATTATTAATTATAAGTTACATAATATACCCCTGAAGTATTTAATAAATACGACTTTTTATTCAAATTTGATTCAAAATTATTATTATATTATTATATTTTATTTCAATATTATTATATTATTATATTTATTAAATTATTATATTTAAATTAATATATCTTTAATCAATCAAAAACTAAAAAAAAACTTAAATACCCCGTGAAGACACAAAAAGTGTCCCCGACAGCGGCGTCAAAAACTTGATGTGTTCTAGAGGGTGTGTATAAAACGGCTATCAGTTTTATATTTATTTACTACTGGAAATCACCTAAATTAAACTAAAACAAAAAAGGCAAGTATACCTATCGTGTAATAATATAGCTAAGGTAAAGTCCGGGAGGTCGATCCGTGGACACTATTATTGGGTGTCTTACTAGGTCAAATTAGTTAATTAAGTAGTTAAACTAGATTTAGTGATATATAGTAATTATAGGTAACTTTGGGGTTTTACCGTTTAATGACCGGTTTGTCGATTTTATATTTTAAGCATACAGATAAATGACGATAATTAAAGTGCGTAAAATAAATAACAATATTAAATTGACAATAAATAAAATTGCGAGTAAATGAAAGTACGATGAGAAATACAATAAAAGAATTATGCTTATTTAAACTTCCGTAATCGTGATGTTTGACGTTTTGATTTTAATTTATTATGCTGGGTTAATTGTCCTTTGTCCTGGATTTATTTGATACCTATCTGGTTTTTGCCCATAATAGTTCATCGGTCATAATTATAAAATGATCGTCAAATTTACCTTATACCCGAAGTCAAATATTCCAACTAATTGGGGATTCGAACTGTAACAAGGTCTTAATACTTTGTTAATAATTACACCAGGTTATCAACTGTGTGTAATCCAAGGTCTTAATACTTTGTTAACAATTACACCAATTACCCTTGTATATAATCCACCCCTGTTTTAATTAGTCCATAATTATTAATTTACCCACTTGGCCAGAATGAATAATAAATTACCCAACTCAATTGATTAATTAAATGATTGTAAAAGATGTCGTATAAACGTCACTAAATAGGACATGCATAATCATTTAATAATTATTAGATTAACTAATTTGAAGATAGGTTCGACAGACTCCAAAGAGTTGTCATTCGATTAGACAATACCCCCCATCTATTAATGGTCCATGGTCCAATGTCCACAAGTGTCGGTCTTTTGTCCATACCCTAATTATGGAACAAAATCCAATAACCCAATCTTTAATATTTAGTCCAACATCATAATTACTTCGGCTCAAATAAGCATAATAATAACTTAGTTACGAGACATTAATTTAAAAAGGAAGAACATAGCTTACAGTGGTGAATAATCGCGTAGCATTACACGGACAGAGTTCCGACTTTAAAACCCGTAAAACATTTCTTACAATAACTCAATTATTATTAAACTTAAATTATAATTATAATTATAAATATATATAAATTACATATATAGAGAAAGAAGATTGGAAAAAGGTGTGTCTTTCTTCATTCTCCATAGTCTCGTTTTATAGGCAAATGTTGATTTGAAATTTTCACTTATGACCCCTTAACTATGCTCAATTAACAACTTTTTATTATTTATTATTATTCTTATTATGAATTATTTAAATATTATATTATATTCTTGTGCATAGTTGACTTGTACTTTCAGCTCCGTTGCGTCGAGCGTTGAAAGTTGGTTCATGTCTCGGTTCCGGATTTTCGAACGCCTTTTCGTATAATTTAATATCTTGTACTTTACGTTTTGCGGCTTGTACGTTTGTAATTTTTAGACGTTTCTCATCAATATATTGAACCACTTTGATTGTACTTTGTACATTTTAGCTTTTTGATCGTTTGCGTCTTCAAATCGTCGAATCTGCCTTTTGTCTTCACCTTTTATTATTTAAACGAATATCACTTGTAAATAGAACAATTGCAACTAAAATCTTGTCTTTCTTGAGGGATAATACTATGAAATATGTGTTCGTTTTTAGCATTATCAGTGTCTATGGTATCCCAAGATTACATAATATATTAGAATACATGTATAATACAATATGAGTTAGCTAGGATATGATTAATATAGATTTGTTACAATATCTCCCGTAGCTACAACAATCAAAAAATATCCAATCTTGTTTTACCCATAACTTCTTCGTTTTAAATCAGTTTTGAGTGAATCAAATTTCTATGGTTTCATATTGAACTCTATTTTATGAATCTAAACAGAAAAAATATAGGTTTATAGTCAAAAATATAAGTTACAGGTCATTTTTGTAAGAGGTAGTCATTTCAGTCGAAAGAACGACGTCTTGATGACCATTTTGAAAAACATACTTCCACTTTGAGTTTAACCATGATTTTTGGATATAGTTTCATGTTCATAAGAAAAATCATTTTCCCAGAAGAACAACTTTAAAATCAAAGTTTATCATAGTTTTTAATTATCAAACCCAAAACAGCCCGCGGTGTTACTACGACGGTGTATGTCCGGTTTTACGGTGTTTTTCGTGTTTCCAGGTTTTAAATCATTAAGTTAGCATATCATATAGATATAGAACATGTATTTAGTTGATTTTAAAAGTCAAATTAGAAGGATTAACTTCTGTTTGCGAACAAGTTTAGAATTAACTAAACTATATTCTAGTGATTACAAGTTTAAACCTTCGAATACGATAGCTTTATATGTATGAATCGAATGATGTTATGAACAACATTACTACCTCAAGTTTTGTGGATAAACCTACTGGAAAAGAGAAAAATGGATCTAGCTTCAAAAGATCCTTGGATGGCTTGAAAGTTCTTGAAGAAGAATCATGACACGAAAACAAGTTCAAGTAAGATTTCCACTCGAAATAAGATTGTTATAGTTATAGAAATTGAATCAAAGTTTGAATATGAATATTACCTTGAATTAGAAAGATTTCTTGAGATTGGATGATCACTTGAAATGGATTTGCAAGATTGGAAGTAAGGTAGAAAGATTTCTTGAAGTGTTCTTGAATGGTTGTTTTTATGATGATTAAAGCTTGTAATTGAAGCTAAAAGATGGTAAAAATGCTTGGAGATAATCAAGTATGATGTTAGGAGTATTTTGAGAGAGAATTTGGAGTGTAAGTATGAGAAAATGGAATGGAAAAATAGGGTGAAATCATAAAAACAAAATTACTTGTTATAAAGAAAAAAAAGATCCTTAAGTTTGTTTTTATCTCATTAGTCATACAAGTTGTTAAATAATGGCTCCACATATTTTTGACTCTAAGATGGCTGCTAAGAATGAATGATTAAAGGTGTATATACCAATAGTAAATACATATATAAGCTGTGTATTGTACGAGTACAAATACAGGTGTACACGAGTAGAATTGTTGATGGAAACGAATGAGAATGTAATTTTGAGCATTTTTGCTAAGTAGAAATACTTTGATATATGTCTTGAAGTCTTTCAAAAGTGTATTAATACATCTTAATACACTACATGTATATACATTTTAACTGAGTCGTTAAGTCACCGTTAGTCATTACATGTAAGTGTTGTTTTAAGACCTTTAAGTTAACGATCTTGTTAAATGTAATTAATTCATTGTTATTATACTTAAATGAGATGTTAAATTATTACATTATCATGATATTATAATGTATGAATATATCTTAATATGATATATATATACATTAAAATGTCGTTACAATGATAATCGTTACATATATGCCTCGTTTCGAAATTCTTAAGTTAGTAGTCTTGTTTTACATATGTAGTTCATTGTTAACACACTTAATGATATACTTAATTATCATTTTATCATGTTAAACATAGTGTATCAATATCTTAATATGATTCATATGTATTTAGTAAGACGTTGTTATAACGATAATCGTTATATATATCATTTCGAGTTTCTTAATTCAATAAACTCATTTTTATGTATATCACTCATTGTTAATATACTTAGTGAGATACTTACTTATCATAGTATCATGTTAACCATATATATATATATATATCCATATATATATATATATATATCATCATGTAGTTTTTAGAAATTTTTAACGTTCGTGAATCGCCGGTCAACTTGGGTGGTCAATTGACTATAGAAGCACATTTCAAATAATCAAGTCTTAACAAGTTTGATTGCTTAACATGTTGGAAACATTTAATCATACAAATATAGTTTTCATTTAATATATAACATGGAAAAGTTCGGGTCACTACAGTACCTACCCGTTAATTAAATTTCGTCCCGAAATTTTAAGCAGTTGGAGGTGTTGACGCATCTTCTGGAAATAGGTGCGGGTATTTCTTCTTCATCTGATCTTCACTCTCCCAGGTAAACTTGGGTCCTCTATGGGCATTCCATCGAACCTTAACAATTGGTATCTTGATTTGCTTAAGTCTTTTAACCTCACGATCCATTATTTCGACGGGTTCTTCAATAAATTGAAGTTTTTCGTTGATTTGGATTTCGTCTAATGGAATAGTGAGATCTTCTTTAGCAAAACACTTCTTCAGATTCGAGACATGAAAAGTGTTATGTACAGCCGCAAGTTGTTGATGTAACTCCAGTTGGTAAGCTACTGGTCCGACACGATCTATAATCTTGAATGGTCCAATGTATCTTGGATTTAGTTTCCCCCATTTACCAAATCGAACAACGCCTTTCCAAGGTGAAACCTTAAGTATGACCATCTCTCCAATCTCAAATTCTATATCTTTTCTTTTACTGTCCGCATAGCTCTTTTGTCGACTATGGGCGCTTTTCAATCGTTGTTGAATTTGGATGATTTTCTCTGTAGTTTCTTGGATTATCTCCGGACTCGTAATCTGTCTATCCCCCAATTCATTCCAACAAATTGGAGATCTGCACTTTCTACCATAAAGTGCTTTAAACGGTGCCATTTCGATACTCGAGTGGTAACTGTTGTTGTATGAAAATTCTGCTAATGGTAGATGTCGATCCCAACCGTTTCCAAAATCAATAACACATGCTCGTAGCATGTCTTCAAGAGTCTATATCGTCCTTTCGCTCTGCCCATCGGTTTATGGATGATAGGCAGTACTCATGTCTAGACGAGTTCCTAATGCTTGTTGTAATGTCTGCCAAAACCTTGAAATAAATCTGCCATCCCTATCAGAGATTATAGAGACTGGTATTCCATGTCTGGAGACAATTTCCTTCAAGAATAATCTCGCCAACTTCTCCATTTTATCATCTTCTCTCATTGGCAGAAAGTGTGCTGACTTGGTGTGACGATCGACTATTACCCAAATAGTATCATAACCACTTGCAGTCCTTGGCAATTTAGTAATGAAATCCATGGTAATGTTTTTCCATTTTCATTCTGGGATTTCAGGTTATTGGAGTAGACTTGATAGTTTTTGATGTTCAGCTTTGACCTTTGAACACGTCAAACATTCTCCTACATATTTGGCAATATCGGCTTTCATACCTGGCTACCAAAAGTGCTTCTTGAGATCTTTGTACATTTTTCCTGCTCCGGGATGTATTGAGTATCTGGTTTTATGTGCTTCCTTAAGTACCATTTCTCTCACATCTCCAAACTTTGGTACCCAAATTCTTTCAGCCCTATACCGGGTTCCGTCTTCCCGAATATTAAGATGTTTCTCCGATCCTTTGGGTATTTCATTCTTCAACTTTCCTTCTTTTACAACTCCCTGCTGTACCTCCTTTATTTGAGTAGTAAGGTTAGTACGAATAATTATATTCATAGCTTTTACCCGCATAGGTTCTCTGTCCTTTCTACTCAAAGCGTCGGCTACCACATTTGCCTTCCCCGGGTGGTAACGAATCTCGAAATCGTAATCATTCAATAACTCAATCCACCTACGCTGCCTCATGTTTAGTTGTTTCTGATTAAATATATGTTGGAGACTTTTGTGGTCGGTATATATGATACTTTTGACCCCATATAAGTAGTGCCTCCAAGTCTTTAATGCAAAAACAACAGCGCCCAATTCCAAATCATGAGTCGTATAATTTTGCTTGTGAATCTTCAATTGTCTGGACGCATAAGCAATTACCTTTGTTCGTTGCATTAACACACAACCGAGGCCTTACTTTGAGGCATCACAATATATCACAAAATCATCATTCCCTTCAGGCAATGACAATATAGGTGCCGAAGTTAACTTTTTCTTCAACAATTGGAACGCTTCCTCCTGTTCATCCTTCCATTCAAATTTCTTTCCTTTATGCGTTAATGCAGTCAAGGGTTTTGCTATTTTGTAAAAATCTTGGATGAATCTTCTGTAGTAACCAGCCAATCCTAAAAATTGACGTATATGCTTCGGAGTTTTCGGGGTTTCCCAGTTTACAACGGTTTCAATCTTTTCCCGATCAACCTGAATACCTTCTTTGCTCACAACATGTCCGAGGAATTGAACTTCTTTCAACCAAAATGCACACTTTGAAAACTTAGCGTACAGTTTTTCTTTCCTCAACAATTCCAGTACTTTCCTCAAATGTTCTTCATGCTCTTGATCATTCTTTGAGTAAATAAGTATGTCATCGATGAAGACAATGACAAACTTGTCGAGATATGGTCCACACACTCTGTTCATGATGTTCATGAACACAGCTGGTGCGTTAGTCAAACCAAACGGCATAACCATAAACTCGTAATGATCGTATCACGTCCTGAAAGCAGTCTTCGTAGTATCATCCTCCTTTACCCGCATTTGATGATATCCGGAACGTAAATCGATCTTCCAATAAACCGACGAGCCTTGTAGTTGATCAAATAAGTCGTCGATTCTCGGTAGTGGGTAACGGTTCTTGATGGTAAGTTTGTTCAACTCTCGGTAGTCGATACACAACCTGAATGTACCATCCTTCTTTTTGACAAACAAAACAGGAGCTCCCCATGGTGATGTACTTGGTCGTATGAAACCATGCTCTAGAGGTTCTTGTAATTGGCTTTGAAGTTCCTTCATTTCACTGGGTGCGAGTCTGTATGGAGTACGAGCTATTGGTGCAGCTTCCGGTACAAGATCTATTTGAAATTCAACGGATCGGTGTGGAGGTAATCCCGGTAATTCTTTCGAAAATACATCGGGAAATTCTTTTGCGACGGGAACATCATTGATGCTCTTTTCTTCAGTTTGTACTTTCTCGACATGTGCTAGAACAGCATAGCAACCCTTTCTTATTAGCTTTTGTGCCTTCAAATTACTAATAAGATTTAGCTTCGCGTTGCTCTTTTCTCCGTACACCATTAAGGGTTTTCCTTCATCTCGTACAATGCGAATTACATTTTTGTAACATACGATCTCTGCTTTCACCTCTTTCAACTAGTCCATGCCGATTATCACATCAAAACTCCCTAACTCTACTGGTATCAAATCAATCTTAAACGTTTCGCTACCCAGTTTAATTTCTCGATTCCAACATATATTATCTGCTGCAATTAATTTACCGTTTGCTAATTATAGTATAAACTTATTATCCAAAGGCGTCAATGGACAAATTAATTTAGCACAGAAATCCTTACTCATATAGCTTCTATCCGCACCCGAATCAAATAAAACATAAGCAGATGTATTGTCAATAAGAAACGTACCCGTAACAAGCTCCGGGTCTTCCTGCGCTTCAACTGCATTAATGTTGAAGACTCTTCCTCGGCCTTGCCCATTATTATCCCCCTGATTTGGACACATATTTTTATAATGGACCTTCTTCCCGCATCCGAAACAGGTAATGTCGGCATAACTTATTCTAGCATTATTTGTTCCCTTAGCCATTGATCCGTAGATTTTGCACTTTGTCGCACCATGGACCTTTCTATTACACTTAGTACACACTACTGTACAGAGCCCAGTTGGATGGTATCCTTCACTTCTCTGGTAGAATTTCTACCTCTTGTTGTTATTGTTGGGATTGTTGTTGTTGCGGTTGTTATTGTTGTTGAAACGGTTGTTGTAGTTGTTGCTGGGGTGGTTGTTGTTGTTGCGTTTGTTGTTGCGAAATTTGGTGCGATTGTAGTTGTGATTGTTGGGTTGATTATTGAAATTGTGACCCTTGTCGCTGGTTTCTTCCCATTTCCTCTTGACTTGTTTCGTATTGGCTTCTTCAGCCGCCTGTTCTTTAATTCTTTCCTCAATTTGATTTATAAGTTTATGAGCCATTCGACTTGCCTTTTGTATGGAGGCGGGCTCGTGTGAACTTATATCCTCTTGGATCCTTTCCGGTAACCCTTTTACAAATGTGTCGATTTTCTCTTCTTCATCTTCGAACGCTCCCGGACACAATAGGCACAACTCTGTGAATCGTCGTTCGTACGTGGTAATATCAAACCCTTGTGTTCGTAACCCTCTAAGCTCTACCTTGAGCTTATTGACCTCGTTTCTGAGACGGTACTGCTCGTACATTAAGTGTTTGAATGCTGACCACGGTAGTGCGTAAGCAGCATCTTGTCCCACCTGTTCTAGATAAGTGTTCCACCATGTTAACGCAGTACCCGTGAAGGTATGCGTAGCATACTTTACTTTGTCTTATTCAGTGTACTTGCTTATGGCAAACACCGATTCAACCATCTCAGTCCACCGTTTTAATCCGATTGGATCCTTGGTTCCATCGAATTCCAAAGGTTTACAGGCAGTGAATTCTTTGTAGGAGCATCCTACACGAGTTCTCGTGGCGTTAGTTCCATTGCTGGATTCAGAGTTATTGTTATTTTGCATCGCAGCCTGTACTGTGGCTATGTTTGCTGCAAGGAAAGCACGGAATTCCTCCTCGCTCATATTCAGGGTGTGTCGAGTAGTTGGTGCCATTTCCTTCAAAAATAGCCAAAAGAATTTAGTTAATCATATAGAATATCAAGAGTAGTCAATAGTATTTCGTAGCATAATATGAACTTATTTATAAAAGCTTTTTCTTCATATTAGCGTTTTATAGTTTTTTTTTTCCATTCGGGTAGTACCTACCCGTTAAGTTCATACTTAGTAGCTACTATACAATTCAACCACTACAATTCTATATCAAAAACTGATTATAATAATATTTCGCGTTCAAACTATTACACAATATTTTACAAACTTACAATACCGCTATATAGCATAAGATATAGCACACAATAACATTGATACAAAGCAGTTTCGATGACAATCCTAGTTAATACGCAAGTCATTCAACAAAGGCAATAAAGACACGTAGTTCATAAGTCCATAAACAAATCATTCATTCTGGTTTTACTAAGACTACTTCCCATCCTTAGTTTTGTGGAATATAACTGTTGTGGCCGTTGATCAGACAGCATGTTGTAACATCGTCAAAGGGACGAGGGTTTCGTAATGCCCAACAGCCCCGTAACAATCTAAAAACCTTGTTTCTCACCCCAACTACTGAGTCCGTTACTTGTGGGAATGTTTTATTTAATAGTTGTAATCCGATGTTCTTTTTCTCACTTTGGTGAGAAGCGAACATCACTAACCCATAAGCATAACATGCTTCTTTATGTTGCATGTTAGAAGCTCTTTCTAATTCACGAAGTCCTATGTTGGGATAAGTTGAGTCAAAATAGGTTCTAAATCCGTTGCGTAAAATTTCACTTGGGTTCCCCGCATTTAATGCTTTAAAGAAAACACGGCGTAGCTTACGGTCTCCCCAATGTGATATACCCCAACTTTCAAAGGAAAGCCTTTTATAAACTAAGGCATTCTTGGAATTTTCATCAAATGTTCTACAAACTAATTTCGTTGTAAATAATTGTGCCGACGAATTCTGACCAACTTTAGACAAGATTTCATCAATCATGTCCCCAGGTAGGTCTTCTAAAATTTTTGGTTGTCTATTCTTAACGTCCATTGTGTTTTTATACTGTAAAACAGACGAGGATTAGATTTATAAAAGATAATTATCAAATAATATAAGCAAATTTTTTTTTATATACAACATAAAAGTACAAGCACACTTATATTACATATATTACACCGCATGATTACAACCCATTATTCCGACTCGCTTGTTTCTTCTTCTTCGGACTTAGTTCGTTTCGCTAATTTTCTAGGGATATATGGTGCTCCCCTAATACGAGCTGTTGTTTTCCACAATGGTTTAGAAAAACCTGGTGGTTTAGAGGTTCCCGGGTTATTGTTACAATTTAGGAAATACGGATGTTGCCGATACATATAAAGTTCATCGGGGTTGGAATCAGGTTTCTCCATTTTTATACATTTTCCCTTATTATTTTCTTTTGCCTCTTTAAATTGGGTCGGGGTAATTTCTATAACATCATCGGAATCCTCATCGGGATCCGATTCATCGGAGAATTGGTAATCTTCCCAATATTTTGCTTCCTTAGCGGAAACACCATTGACCATTATTAACTTTGGTCCATTGGTTGAGGATTTTCTTTTATTTAATCGATTTACAGCAGGTATCAATATTTCTTCCTCCGGAACCTCTTCTTCTTCTGGTTCCTCCTCTTCCGGTTCCTCCTCTTCCAGTTCCTCTTCTTCCGTTTCCTCCTCTTCCGGTTCTTCTTCTTCCGGTTCCTCCTCTTTCGTTTCCTCTTCGGGAATTTGTGAATCTTCCCAAAGTATATTTGACTCTTCATTATTATTAGGTGAGTCGATGGGATTTGTACTAGTGGTAGACATCTATCACACAATATCAAACACATTAAGAGGTTAATATATCACATAATATTTACATGCTAATAATATATAGTTTCCAACAAAAATGTCAAGCAATTATTTTTAAAGAAAACACGGTCGAAGTCCAGATTCACTAATGCATCCTAACAAACTCGATAAGACACACTAATGTAAATTTTTTAGTTCTCTAAGACCAACGCTCTGATAACAACTGAAATGTCCCGTTCATATTGATTATAAACGTTCCATATTAATTGATTTCGTCGCGAGGTTTTGACCTCTATATGAGACGTTTTTCAAAGACTGCATTCATTTTTAAAATAACCATAACTTTTATTTTATCGATAAAGGTTTAAAAAGCATTACGTAGATTATCAAATAATGATAATCTAAAATATACCGTTTACACACAACCATTACATAATGGTTTACAATAAAAATATATTACATCAAAGTAAGTTTCTTGAATGCAGTTTTTACACAATATCATACAAGCATGGACTCCAAATCTTGTCCTTATTTTAGTATACAACAGCGGAAGCTCTTAATAATCACCTGAGAATAAACATGCTTAAAACGTCAACAAAAATATTGGTGAGTTATAGGTTTAACCTATATATTATCAAATCATAATAATAGACCACAAGATTTCTTATTTTTCATAAATATCATTACACTCGCAAGTGCATAAAAATCATTCATATGTTGAACACCTGGTAACCGACGTTAACTTAATGCATAGAATATCCCCAAAACAGAACCTCTCGTCTGTATAATAATCTCGAAGTACTAAACCATCCATAACCTGAATGGGGGTTGTTAAGCCCAATAGATCTATCTTTAGGATTCGCGTCAATTAGGGGCCATTTTCCTAATTCTTAGGCTACCAGACTTGAAGGGCGATATTCGGTTTAATAATCCAACCATAGAATGTAGTTTCGCATACTTGTGTCTATTTTGTAAAACATTTATAAAACTGCATGTATTCTCATCCCAAAAATATTAGATTTTAAAAAATGGGACTATAACTCACTTTCACAGATTTTTACTTCATCGGGATGTAAGACTTGGTCACTGGTCGATTCATGAACCTATAACAAATATGTATGTATATATCAAATTATGATCGAAATATATTCACAACACTTTTTATTACGTTTTAATGATTTAAGTTTATTAAGTCAGCTGTCCTCGTTAGTAACCTACAACTAGTTGTCCATAGTTTGATGTACAGAAATAAATTGATATATATTATCTTGAATCAATCCACGACCCAGTGTATACACGTCTCAGGCTAGATCACAACTCAAAGTATATATATTTTTAGAATCAACCTCAACCCTGTATAGCTAACTCCAACATTACTGCATATAGAGTGTCTATAGTTGTTCCAAATAATATATATACATGGGTCGATATGATATGTCAAAACATTTGCATACGTGTCTATGGTATCCCAAGATTACATAATATATTAGAATACATGTATAATACAATATAAGTTAGCTAGGATATGATTGATATAGATTTGTTACCAATTTTCACGTAGCTACAACAAACAAAAATATCCAATCTTGTTTTACCCATAACTTCTTCGTTTTAAATCCGTTTTGAGTGGTTCAAGTTGCTATGGTTTCATATTGAACTTAAGTTTATGAATATATACAGAAAAAGTATAAGTTTATAGTCGTAAATATAGGTTACAAGTCATTTTTGTAAAGGTAGTCATTTCAGTCGAAAGAACGACGTCTAGATGACCATTTTGGAAAACATACTTCCACTTTGAGTTTAACCATGATTTTTGGATATAGTTTCATGTTCATAAGAAAAATCATTTTCCCAGAAGAACAATTTTTAAATCAAAGTTTATCATAGTTTTTAATTAACTAACCAAAAACAGCCCGCGGTGTTACTACGACGGCGTATATCCAGCTTTACGGTATTTTTCGTGTTTTCACTTTTTAAATCATTAAGTTAGCATATCATATAGATATAGAACATGTGTCTAGTTAATTTTAAAAGTCAAGATAGAAGGATTAACTTCTGTTTGCGAACAAGTTTAGAATTAACTAAACTATGTTCTAGTGATTACAAGTTTAAACCTTCAAATAAGATATCTTTATATGTATGAATCGAATGATGTTATGAACATCATTACTACCTCAAGTTTTGTGGATAAACCTACTGGAAAAGAGAAAAATGGATCTAGCTTCAAAGGATCCTTGGATGGCTTGAAAGTTCTTGAAGCAGAATCATGACACGAAAACAAGTTCAAGTAAGGTTTCCACTCGAAATAAGATTGTTATAGTTATAGAAATTGAATCAAAGTTTGAATATGAGTATTACCTTGAATTAGAAAGATATCTTACTGTAAATAAGAAATATTTCTTGAGATTGAATGATCACTTGAAATGGATTTGCAAGATTGGAAGTAAGCTAGCAAGATTTCTTGAAGTGTTCTTGAATGGTTGTTTTTATGATGATTAAAACTTGTAATTGAAGCTAAAAGATGGTGAAAATGCTTAGAGATGATTAAGTATAATGTTAGGAGTATTTTGAGAGAGAATTTGGAGTGTAAGTATGAGAAAATGGAATGGAAAAATGGGGTGAAATCATAAAAACTAAATTACTTGTTATAAAGAAAAAAAAAGATCCTTAAGTTTGTTTTTATCTCATTAGTCATACAAGTTGTTAAATAATGGTTCCACATGTTTTTGACTCTAAAATGGCTGCTAAGAATGAATGCTTAAAGGTGTATATACCAATAGTAAATACATCTAGAAGCTGTGTATTGTACGAGTACTAATACGGGTGTACACGAGTAGAATTGTTGATGGAAACGAATGAGAATGTAATTTTGAGCATTTTTGCTAAGTAGAAATACTTTGATATATGTCTTGAAGTCTTTCAAAAGTGTATTAATACATCTTAATACACTACATGTATATAGATTTTAACTGAGTCGTTAAGTCACCGTTAGTCATTACATGTAAGTGTTGTTTTAAGACCTTTAAGTTAACGATCTTGTTAAATGTAATTAATCCATTGTTATTATAGTTAAATAAGATGTTAAATTATTATATTATCATGATATTATAATGTATAAATATATCTTAATATGATATATATACATTAAAATGTTGTTACAACGATAATCGTTACATATATGCCTCGTTTCGAAATTCTTAAGTTAGTAGTCTTGTTTTACATATGTAGTTCATTGTTAACACACTTAATGATATACTTAATTATCATTTTATCATGTTAAACATAGTGTATAAATATCTTAATATGATTCATATGTATTTAGTAAGACGTTGTTATAACGATAATCGTTATATATATCGTTTGCGAGTTTCTTAATTCAATAAACTCATTTTTATGTATATCACTCATTGTTAATATACTTATTGAGATACTTACTTATCATAATCTCATGTTAACCATATATATATCCATATATATATCATCATGTAGTTTTTACAAATTTTTAACGTTCGTGAATCGACCGTCAACTTGGGTGGTCAATTGTCTATATGAAGCACATTTCAAATAATCAAGTCTTAACAAGTTTAATTGTTTAACATGTTGGAAACATTTAATCATACAAATATAGTTTTTATTTAATATATAACATGGAAAAGTTCGGGTCACTACAGTACCTACCCGTTAATTAAATTTCGTCCCGAAATTTTAAGCAGTTGGAGGTGTTGACGCATCTTCTGGAAATAGGTGCGGGTATTTCTTCTTCATCTGATCTTCACGCTCTCAGGTAAACTTGGGTCCTCTACGGGCATTCCATCGAACCTTAACAATTTGTATCTTGTTTTGCTTAAGTCTTTTAACCTCACGATCCATTATTTCGACGGGTTCTTCAATAAATTGAAGTTTTTCGTTGATTTGGATTTCGTCTAATGGAATAGTGAGATCTTCTTTAGCAAAACACTTCTTCAGATTCGAGACATGAAAAGTGTTATGTACAGCCGCAAGTTGTTGAGGTAACTCCAGTTGGTAAGCTACTGGTCCGACACGATCTATAATCTTGAATGGTCCAATGTACCTTGGATTTAGTTTCCCCCGTTTACCAAATCGAACAATGCCTTTATAAGGTGAAACCTTAAGCATGACCATCTCTCCAATCTCAAATTCTATATCTTTTCTTTTACTGTCCGCATAGCTCTTTTGTCGACTCTGGGCGGTTTTCAATCGTTGTTGAATTTGGATGATTTTCTCGGTAGTTTCTTGTATTATCTCCGGACCTGTAATCTGTCTATCCCCCACTTCACTCCAACAAATTGGAGACCTGCACTTTCTACCATAAAGTGCCTCAAACGGCGCCATCTCAATACTTTAATGATAACTATTGTTGTAGGAAAATTCTGCTAACGGTAGGTGTGGATCCCAACTGTTTCCGAAATCGATAACACATGCTCGTAGCATGTCTTTAAGGGTCTGTATTATCCTTTCACTCTGCCCATCAGTTTGTGGATGATAAGCAGTACTCATGTCTAGACGAGTCTCCAATGCTTGTTGCAGTGTCTGCCACAACCTTGAAACAAATCTGCCATCCCTATCAGAGATTATAGAGACTGGTATTCCATGTCTGGAGACAACTTCCTTCAAGTATAGACGTGCTAACTTCTCCATTTTGTCATCTTCTCTCATTGGCAGGAAGTGTGCTGACTTGGTGAGACGATCGACTATTAACCAAATAGTATCATAACCACTTGTAGTCCTTGGCAATTTAGTAATGAAATCCATGGTAATGTTTTCCCATAACCACTCATCCACATCTTGTAACGAAAATTGTCGTACCAATTACTGAGAATCAGCAATCAGTATTTCGAATCTCGCAGTGTTTCTACATTAATAGTTATATGTATACATATAACATTTATCTCTTAGAATTATGATCTTCCATTCTGAAACTCTGAAAAGCACTCAGTTTATGAATCAATACTCCAAATTTTGAAAATTGCTGAGGAAGCAGCAAAAACTGTAAACGACCTTAACAGTCAAAAGTATGATGATAAAGAATGGAGTGTTGGAAACGTTCAATAGAAAACTTAGTACCGAAAAGCGGATTATGCGAAACTATGAAGGAGGTCATAGACAAATCACAAAGACTAAACTTGCCTTCAGAGAATCCAAATGATTCAGTATCTGCTGAAGTCATTAACGAATACCTTGCTCCTGACTCTAAACCTTTACGGACAAATCTTCATCATCATCCATAGATATTAGAAATTATAAGATATCATCGTATATCTCATTATAAATATCCTCGATATTTCTGAAGATATTTTCATAACTATTCTTATCTGAAATTATTCATTTCTTCACGCTATCTGTGTTATATCATAAAAGAAACTGTTTTAGTTTCTAAATTATAAAAAATTCGCATTTAAAATATGAATGATTTTTGAAGTAGTGTTGGGAACTGAAGCATGAGTTAGTATAATATAATGACACTTGATCAATGTGATTATATTACAGTAAGTCATGCTGAGTTTCTAATGGAACATGACGATTCACAGACCATATCGTCATCATGTGCCATGTTACACGACTCTTGTATTCTATTTAACCTCTAAAAAAAATATCAAGAAAATATTTTCTTGATGATTCGGTCTTTTCCGGATATTCTGGTAATTTGAAAAATCAAATCGTGCTACTACCTTTCCGTTCTACTTTGTATATTATGATAATTCGAAACTCCATACTTACGAATTCTGGACCATTACTTGCGAAAAGAAAAAAAAAAGCAAGAAGCTCGAAAATAGAAAGGGGGTATAAATCTCAGCAAACAGAAAAGATCATTAACCGTAGATGTCAATGATTATGGAAAAACAGGAGCAGGGACTCCGAAAAATAAGGAAAGATATAAGGCCCGACGACAATACATAAATTACAAATCGTGTATATCAATATGTATTGTAACGAAAAGACACTGGAGAACTAAAAACACTATAACCCCAAGGTAATAATAAAAATAAATAAAAACCTCCGGTGGTAGATAAAAAGGAGAATGATAGATATGAAAGTTAGGAGTATATCGAGAATCAGAACCGGATGAAGCATATTGACGAATGCTTTAAAGTATGAGTTGAGGGAGAAAGAATAGAAGGTGGGAGTTGTAGGGAAATGAAGGAAGTGGATTTATAGTGAAATATCCGACAGAACAATCAAGACAGATCATCGCATTTAATCAAAGAGGATCCTAATTTCTGTACTTACCGAAGAATCAAATCTTATTACAAGGATTTTCTCCAAATCCCTTGAACTCTGGAAATCAATCATGTCTACGTCAAAAGATATGATGAATCTACATTTACTCATTTCACTCTATTCTGATAACTTCGCTTGTACTCTTCACATAAATAAGTTGTTTTATCACTGATGATAAAACTCTAATTTTCAGCTCGTATGTGTCATGAAAACATACTTATTGTCAACCATGACCCTCCCAATCAAATTTCGGGACAAAATTTCTTGAACGGGTAGGTACTGTGACGACCCAGAAATTTCCGACCAAATTTAAACTTAATTTTTATATAAGTTCGACACGATAAGCAAAGTCTGTAATATTGAGTCTCAAAATTTTTGAACTATTTACATGGATTCATTTAACCTGCGACAATTCCTGACGATTAAACATTTAAAAATTAAATATGTGAATTAAGATATAAAATAATTAAAAATGAACTTAGATATAAATATATGATTTCTATATATATAATTAGTATTATATGTATATTGTGACATATGTTAAAAAGTATAAAAACTTAATATTCAATATTAGATCTATAATATACATTATATAGTTATATTACATAAGAAATTGTGACGATCGCTCCAAATCCACATGGACGAACACGTCATTCATCGATTTCATTGCGAGGTATTTGACCTCTATATGATACGTTTTGTAAACATTGAATTCTTTTGAAAAGGCACACCATAAATGAATATTTAAATCAAAGGTTTTCGACATCTGATGATTTCTACATATAGACAATCACCGTAATATAATAGTTTACAACAATACTTCCGTTGACAATGCAGTCAAAATAAGATAGATGGTGATGATTTGGTGAATGCAACGTTTCCTTGAAAAATATGCCATATAAGACTCCATGCACATAGCTTGTCTAACATATAAGCAAACAGCGGAAGACTTCTAGGAAACCTGAGAATAAACATGCTAACAAGTGTCAACACAAAGGTTGGTGAGTTCATAGTTTTAGTGTTTCGCATAATCTGTATATAAAAGTGGATCACAAGATTTCAGTTGTTTCATCCAGAAATGTTTATCAAAAGATTCTACATAACAGAGCACCCTGGTAACTAAACTTTAACGTTATAATGATAAATACCCCATTCGTTTTAATACACGCAAACCAACGTGTCCTAAACTCAAATAACACACGTCCGTTAAAAGGCTAGCGCTCTAGCTCGGACGGGGATGTCAAGCCCTATGGATCCATATACTGTTATTCGCGACCACTAGTCCATATCCTATGTACTGGCAGTTACTAGTTACCAAAGCTAAGGGATTTTCGGTTTAAACTCAGTGTAGAATTAAGTATGTACTTGTATCCATTGCTTTTAGAATAAATTGCATGTATTCTCAGCCCAAAAATGTATTGCAAAAGCAATTAAAAAGGGATCATATGAAACTCACCTTAGCAGCACATAAAGTTGTTCATCGTAATGTGTCCGAAACTCGGAATATCAAATAATCGTAGATCTCAACCTAGAGAACATATGTTGGTCAATAAATGTCTATCAAGCTAGGTCAGGTCATAGTGTATCATAATCCTAATGCTCGAGATCGACATACAAAAGTTTATCAAAAGTTATTTCAAAAAGTCATTTTTGACAATAGTTCAACAAAACGAGACGTACCTTGTATAAGGATTCATTTACTCGGTTGGTAATATTCAAAAATCCATTTTATCAATCTCGTAAACAAGTTGTTTAAATCTTAATTGCAGATTCAAAAACAATTTCAATTAACGTCAGTCATAATTCAGTTGATCATATCTTTTAATCCGTTCATCGAAACTATTCGGTGTCGAAATGAAAAGTTACTGATTTTTTGCCAGCTTTCCAAAAACATGTATATCATATACCTTTTACCAGTAATGTTTGTATTTAATTCGGGATTCATTATAAACTGTTTAACGACAAAATTTAGCATACAAACATGTATAAATATATATACTCGAGCACTAGACATGTATACACTATTAATTTATAAAAGATAAAATATAAATGCTTACGTATCAATATTGTGATTCAATATTTCAGAAAAGTACGTAGACGTAACGGAGATGATAAACACTAGGTTTGACTTGCGAAATAATACCCATGAACATTACCCATAACTTCCATAGTTATAACCCATAATTTCCTTAGTTCTATCCCGCTCGAAACTCATTTTGAAAGTGACACGCTCATGACCTTGTCGTAGTATTTTATGTACTAATACTACTAATAATAATAAGATTAATAATAATAATAATAATATAAATAATATATATATATATATATATATATATAAATATATATATATATATATATATATATATATATATATATATATATATATATATATATATATATTTCATACGGAGTAATAATAAGAATATATATATGTGATAAGTGTCGAGCAAAATGCCATTTTATAGCATCAGGCCAGATTTTTGCCTCCATGCGATCGCATGGATTTCTAGGTTTGTGGCCATGCGATCGCATGGCCTCAGATTTCAGCTCACAAATTTTTGTTTTCTTGTTTGTCGACATGTTTTAATAATATAAATATAATATATTTAAATTATATAATTAATTATATATTATATTAAATTCACGTGCATAGTTGACTTGTAATTTTTGTTCCGATAAGTCGTACGTTGTCACTCGACTTATTCATGGTTCCAGTTTTTCGAACGGCCTTTCGTACGCTGAGAAAACTAGTACTTTTCGTTTCGTGACTCGTACCTTTGTCAAAATATAAACTTAAATTATCCATAACTATACCACTCAAAGTACAACTTATACATTTGAGTGTTTTGGTTATTTACTTCTATAAATCATCGTCTCGCTATTTGTTAATATATATATATATAATAACAATTCGTTTTATGACCAAGTTAATATTATATTTTATCGTATTATTATATATATAATTTCAATATTAATAAACATGTTATAAAATGCACATCGCACATTATTCATATAACTAATTCTAACAGTTAATATTCCTTATTTATCGTATGTATTATTTAAACAAGTACACTTAATTAACCAATCTTATTATATCGAAACACGTTCTCGCACGTTTGAAACAAAACCAATTTAATATTATACAGTTTAGTTCTCCATTAACTTTTATCTAACTTTCATTATCTAACACTTTACCATTTTCCGAATACCGTTAAAAATGAATGATTTCTCAAATCAACGTGGACCTCTCAACAGAGACCCGTAATAATATCATAATCCTTAAGATACTCAGTAAATATCTTTTACTTGAATCGTTTGTCAAAATCTTTTAACTCCGTAGTTGAATATATCGATCAGATAATCCAACCTATAAGTTTAATGCACAGTATCATTTACTTAACACTTTGTTACGTTTTCAAGTTATAGTATATGTATCTATTTACATATAATTGTTCGCGAATCGTTGAGAACAATCGAAGGGTAATTGAATAGTTCAAAATTTTGAGATTCAACTTCATAGACTTTGCTTATCGTGTCGGAAACGTTAAAGATTAAGTTTAAATTTGGTCAGAAATTTTCGGGTCATCACAGAAATAATATATATTACTAATATACTAAATTTAATTATTAATTGTTATAATAATATTGTTGTTTCTTTCAATATTAATATCAATACTATTATTATTAATATTATTATCTGTAGATAAGAAATTTGATAAAGTGATAGATTATTATTACTAATCTTATTATTATCATCAATAATAAGTATTACTATAAATAGTATTATTATAAGTAAGATTATTGGTATCACTAATAATATTGTTATTATCATTTTTATTAATATTATCATGATTATTGAATTAATTAAAATCATTATTATTGTTATTATTAATAATATCATATCATTATTATTATTATTTCTTTTATCATTATTAATGTTAATATTAGTATTATTAATTATGTTTATCAATAATCAATATTAGTATTTCTATTATTATTATTATTATTATTATTATTATTATTATTATTATTATTATTATTATTATTATTATTATTATTATTTCTATTATTATTATTAATAGTAATTCTATTATTTCTAATAATATTAATAATATTATTATTATTAATATATTTATATTACTAATTAGTAATATTAATTATATTTATATAGAGATAAAATCATATATAGAATCAAATCTTGATTCCAGTCACGATCCAACTGTTTGAATTTTTGTTTGCTGTCTTAAAATTGGAATACAGATCGAATTAACACACAGTTATATCCAAATTCTGTTATCCATCAAATCTTCTTTTAAATTTTTTTATATATTTCTGTACTGAACAAATAATAGATGTCGACCCATTCCTCATTATATGAAGACCGATTGCTCATTATTATTAAGAAATACATTTGATTTCTTCACCCTTAGTATCAAACATAACGGCAATTATCTGCTTTTATCTGTTAAATTAAACATTTTTTTTAAATAGCTCGAGTATCTCTGTTTGCGTCATTTTAAAAACAATGGCTCAAATTCGAAATTATCTTTAAAATCTAGAAATGCAAAAGTGTTAGGAATAATCCATTCAAATTATCTACAAAGTTTGAGCTTCCGATTCCTCTTAACAAATTCTAATTTTCGAGTCAAAGATTTAAATTCAAAAGTCAAAGAAATTGGTTCATCGTAAAATTTGAATTGGTTGTAACAATTCTGTTGAAATTAACGATTCAAATAGGTTCTAGAAATGCATATTGTCTTTTTCATATAGAAAGTTTAATCTAAAAGCGTCTGAAAACTTGAATCAAGTTTGAGTTCATATTGGGTTATTCACGACGGTTACAGCTCAAATTTTTTTTTATTTTTTTTTCGTTTCTGTTAATCAAGAGTCCTTTCATTACGTTGCTTCTGTGTCAAATACAAGTTCTAATTCCATTATTCACTGTTATGATTTTAATTTGGGTCGATTATGTTTTAAATGATGAAGAAGATGAACAACAGATAGTATACGGGTTATAGATATATAAGATGGTATTAAAACAGAAATGAAAAATTGGAGGAATGGTTATGGATTATCTGTTTAAGTGAGAGGTCTCGGGTTCGATCCCTGCTTAGTGCAATTCTTTTTAGAATAGGCTCTAAGGTAGTTATATATTTTTAAAAACTATTATTATTATTATTGTTATTATTATTGTTGTTGTTATAATTATGAGTATTATATTATTATTAGTATTGTTAATATTATGATTGATATTATTAAGTAGTATAGTTATAATTATTAATATTATTATAAGTATTAAAGTGTTTATTATTATTATTATTATTATAAGTATTACTAATTTCTAATGTTATTATTATTATTATTATTAAGTATTAGGTATTATTATCAAAGTGATTATTACCATCATTACTAAATTTTTTTATTTTATTAAAAACTACTATAATTATCATTATTATAAGATTTATAACTAAAACTATCATTAACAGTAAAGATTAATATTTTATACTTATTATTATACCATTATCACTAAGATTATTAACAATATTATTTTTATTAGTAATAGTAAGTATTATCAATATTATCATTTTTACCGTTACAAATATTATTTTAGTATTATTACAATTACTAGTTTAAACAAACAAATGATATATATAAAAATATATTTAACTTACATAACTTAACTATATTAATATTTTTATATACAAAATGAATATATTTAATGAAATAATGAAAAATATATAAGTTAATAATATAAAAATTATATCACTAATAATAATATATATATTTATTCGATTACGATTATGTGTGTTAATATATATATGAATGATATAGGTTCGTGAATCCGAGGCCAACCCTGCATTGTTCAGTTCTGTCGTATGCATATTTTACTACAAAATATCGTATTGTGAGTTTCATTACTCCCTTTTTAAATGCTTTTGTAATATTTATTTTTGGGACTGAGAATACATGCACTTTTATAAATGTTTTACAAAATAGACACAAGTAATTGAAATTACATTCTATGGTTGAATTGTTATACCGGATATTGTTGAACTTGGTAGCCTAAGAATTGGTGTTTATTATAATTGCCACCAATTGACGCGAATCCTAAAGATAGATCTATGGGCTTTGACACGCCCAGTTAGAGAATTTGAACTGCTTTAGTACTTCGGTGTTTATATGTTTGGGGATATTCTAGATGCATTTTGTTAATGTCAGTTACCAGGTGTTCAATCCATATGAATGAAATTTTAAACACTTACGAGTGTATTATTATTGAATAAATGAAATCTTGTGGTCTATTAAAATTTTGGAAATGATTGATTACGATAAACTAATGAACTCACCAACCTTTTGGTTGACACTTGAAAGCATGTTTATTCTCAGGTATTAAAGAAATCTTCCGCTATGCATTAGCTCATTTTAAGGATATTACTTGGAGTCATTAATGGCATATTTTGAAAGACGTTGCATTCGAGTCATTGAGTTTATCAAGACTATTATTAAGTCAATTATAGTTGGATGTGTTATGAAATGGTATGCATGTCGTCAACTTTCGATGTAAAGAAAGTTTGTCTTTTAAAAACGAATGAAATGTTTGTAAAATGTATCATATAGAGGTCAAATACCTCGTGATGTAATCAACTATTATGAATCGTTTATAATCGGTATGAACGGGTCCCTTCAGTTAGTATCAGAGCGGTGGTTCCTAGCGAACCAGGTCTTGCATTAGTGTGTCTAACTGATAGTTGTTAAGATCCATTAGTGAGTCTGGACTTCGACCGTGTCTGCATGTCAAAAGTTTTTCTTATCATTTCGTGTCGAAAATTACCTGCTTATCATTCTTAGTCTAGACACGTCTTACCGCAGTTAGTGCATCGATAGTGTATAGACAAAATTCATATCTCAGTGTATCTGTTACTATAGACTTTACCTGACAACTTCCGTAGATTCATCCGTAACTTATGGGATTTCAGTATTATATTGCATATGTAAATTATGTATTGCAGGATACTAATCTACTTCCTATAATCTATTTCTTATAAAAAAAAATCCTTTATTTGATCGTACGATATGGATCCCTCAACCAGTTCAAATTCCTCGAATTCCGACAACTATTCTGATATGGATATTCACCTAAGCTCCGAAAGCAGTGTGATCGGAATGGATCAACCAATCAGTCATCACCAATTCTGGATGAATTGGGTGTGGGTTAGTAGTCGACTTAATCAATGGAGACGCGAAGAAGGCGATCCCTTTCACCAATCGAATTCACCTCTTGGCGAGGAACCTGAAGCACTTACCGGTGAACCTGTCCGAGACACTATTTTCTCTCTCGTTTCCAGGGTATCTCGCTACGAGTATATTCTATCTAAAATTCTAAAGCTTATTCATTCACTCATTTTGACCAACAATCATCCCAGAATAATATAAGAATTCAACGAACTTCGTGCTCGAGTAATCAATTTGGAGAATATGGTGCAAAATTTACCAGCTTTAGCAACATCACCGGCACCAACAGTACCATCAATAGCAGCACCAATACCATCAACAATCCATGCCTCAACATCTCATTCTATACATCGAGTATAATCTTCGTTCTACATGATGTCCTACATCGACTATCTTCGTTCTACATATCGTTCTACATCTTGTTCTACCTCATTTATCTTTGTTCGACATGGCGATTATGTAATCTCTAAAGTCTTAGGGATTATTTATTCTAGTTCCAGTCAAAAATCAAATGAGCTTAATATGATATAAACTCATTAAATCTGTATTACATCTAAAGAAAATATATGTGTATATATGTTTTCATAAAGATTGTAATTAAAAATTCTTTTGTACAAACTGTTAATGGTGAAAATATTTTAACGGGTAGGTAATACCCAAGGAATATTTAGATTCACATTAATAAGTTACACTGTACATTCTTCGAATCTGAATCAACGGTCATTTACTATCCTACTTACATCCACAGATATACGAATTTGTTCACCACAGAATAACCATTTTCATTCAATTTCATATTTGGATTTTGACTTATCAAAATCCAACAAGTGGCATAATGAAGAAAACATTGGACAAAATAAAATTTGTTAGAAACAAACAAATTAACTACGAGAAAATTTTTGTTAAGAATCCACGCTAACTGTTTCTAGCTAACTGTTCCTAGCTAACTGCTAATTCCTTATTACATTTTAATTATCGCAATTTTAATTCTCGCAATTTTATTTATCGTCATTTAATTTCTGTTATTTATTTTACGCACTTTATTTATCGTCATTTAAATACTGTTATTTACGCATTTTAAATATCGGGACACGTATACAAGGTTTTGACATATCATATCGACGCATCTATATATATTATTTGAAATAACCATAGACACTCTATATGCGGTAATGTTCGAGTTAGCTATACAGGGTTGAGGTTGATTCTAAAATAATATATATACTTTGAGTTGTGATCGAGTCTGAGACATGTATACAATAGGTCACGATACGTATTAATTAATTCGAATATTATATATTAAACTATATATGAATTATTGAATTACTAACTGTGGACTACCAACATTAGACAATTAAAATGAATTAAAATATTGATTATAACATATGAAACTAAACAATTCTTCAAGTTTGCCACTTGATTTCATCTTAAACCTCATTTATATCTTGACGATTACAATCTGCGTTCAAACCTTTCATGATTCTTGAAGACACCTCAATCGAGAGGATGAACCATCCGCACTTCAACTACGGAAGAAAAGATTGATGTATATAGTCATGCACTTGAAAACACTCGGAACCTGGGTAAACATTTAACATGTATCTGTGCTAGCTCCTTTGTCGTTGTTATTACCGAAATTAGCCGTACAATCCCTTTCCAAATTAGCCAATTTTGTCACAGCTTCAGCAAATCAACTTCAACTTTCAATTGGATTAGCCTTATTATAAATTTGTTATAAGTTTTATTTTCATCGTCGTTACCGGAGGACCGTTTAAATCCGACCACATTAGCAGTAAACTTAACAACAACTTCATTACTCATTGGCTTGAGTCTCTCTGAAAAACCATTATATTTGTTCATTAAAAACCCTATCATACACTCATCCGCATCTTGTAACGAAAATTGTCGTACCAATTACTGAGAATCAGCAATCAGTATTTCGAATCTCGCAGTGTTTCTACATCAATAGTTAAATGTATACATATAACATTTATCTCTTAGAATTATGATCTTCCATTCTGAAACTCTGAAAAGCACTCAGTTTACGAATCAATACTCCAAATTTTGAAAACTGCTGAGGAAGCAGCAAAAACTGTAAACGACCTTAACAGTCAAAAGTATGATGATAAAGAATGGAGTGTTGGAAACGTTCAATAGAAAATTTAGTACCTAAAAGCGGATTATGCGAAACTATGAAGGAGGTCATAGACAAATCACAAAGACTAAACTTGCCTTCAGAGAATCCAAATGATTCAGTATCTATTGAAGTCATTAACGAATACCTTGCTCCTGACTCTAAACCTTTACGGACAAATCTTCATCATCATCCATCGATATTAGAAATTATAAGATATCATCGTATATCTCATTATAAATATCCTCGATATTTCTGAAGATATTTTCATAACTATTCTTATCTGAAATTATTCATTTCTTCACGCTATCTGTGTTATATCATAAAAGAAACTGTTTTAGTTTCTAAATTATAAAAAATTCGAATTTAAAATATGAATGATTTTTGAAGTAGTGTTGGGAACTGAAGCATGAGTTAGTATAATATAATGACACTTGATCAACGTGATTATATTACAGTAAGTCATGCTGAGTTTCTAATGGAACATGATGATTCACAGACCATATCGTCATCATGTGCCATGTTACACGACTCTTGTATTCTATTTAACCTCTAAAAAAAATATCAAGAAAATATTTTCTTGATGATTCGGTCTTTTCCGGATATTCTGGTAAATTGACAAATCAAATCATGCTACTACCTTTCCTTTCTACTTTGTATATTATGATAATTCGAAACTCCATACTTACGAATTCTGGACCATTACTTGCGAAAAGAAAAAAAAAGCAAGAACCTCGGAAATAGAAAGAGGGTATAAATCGCAGCAAACAGAAAAGATCATTAACCGTAGATATCAATGATTACGGAAAAACAGGAGCATGGACTCCGAAAAATAAGGAAAGATATAAGGCCCGACGATAATACATAAATTACAAACCGTGTATATCAATATGTATTGTAACGAAAAGACACTGGAGAACTAAAAACACTATAACCCCAAGGTAATAGTAAAAATAAATAAAATCCTCCGGTGGTAGATAAAAAGGAGAATGATAGATATGAAAGTTAGGAGTATATCGAGAATCAGAACCGGATGAAGCATATTGACGAATGCTTTAAAGTATGAGTTGAGGGAGAAAGAATAGAAGGTGTGAGTTGTAGGGAAACGAAGGAAGTGGA